>NC_134828.1:95853303-96162968 GCF_004210375.1 Tachypleus tridentatus
AGATGAGTATTCAAATATATTTTTAAAAGTGATGCTTTTATTTGGAATTTCAGTGTCTGAATCGATTCTTTATTCTAGTCGTAAGGTTCCTCGAGTCAGTGTACTCCACTCGTAACTATATATCCAAATTTAATGCAAATCTATTGTAAATAGCTTTGAAATCAAACTCCAATAACTAAAAATACAGCCACCTGTTACCTGTACAAACTAAATAAAGCTCTTACATTAAATGGCCTTATAGACACAACAAGAACAAGTAATTTTTTATGTAGATGAGTATCTGAATATATTTTTAAAAGTGTTGCTTTTATTTGGAATTTCAGTGTCTGAATCGATTCTTTATTCTAGTCGTAAAGTTTCTCGAGTCAGTGTACTCCACCTGTAATTATATATCCAAATTTAATGCAAATCTATTGTAAATGGATTTGAAAATCAAACTCAATAACTAAGAAATAAAGCCACCTGTGGTTCCGTGCATGACCGAAGCGCGTTAAGGTGATGCGGGCTCGTAATCAGAGGGTCGCTGGTTTGCATCCGTATCGCGCTAAACATGTTCGCTTTCCAGCCGTGGGCGTTATAATGTGATGGTCAATCCAATCTTCGTTGGTAAAAAGAGTAGCCCAAGAGTTGGCGGTGGGTGAAGGATGACTAGCTGCCTTCCCTCTAGTCTTACATTGCAAAAGTAGGGGACGGCTAGCACAGATAGCCCTCGAGTAGCTTTGAAAGAAAATTCAAAACAAACAAACAAACAAAAGCCACCTGTTACCTGTTACAAACTAAATAAAGCTCTTACATTAAATGGCCTTATAGACACAACAAGAACAAAGGTCTAAGGTGACAGTGTCAATTAAACAAAGAAACCAAAGATATCTCTTGAATTCAAGGACACTGTTAATTCAGTTTTACCCGTAGTTCTAGTAGTAAAGGCCAATTTATCATGGTCTTTAGCCTGAGAAAAAGAAACGTGTACCTGAGCAAAATCAAGTAAAAACAAATGTCATTCTGTCAATGAAACTTCTCTTATTTGTTTGATAATAAATATCGTATTTGTTTTTAGTAATTTTGTGGACTCGTTATTTTATATACGCAATAGGAGAACTGAGTTACATTATCAGGATTAAAATTGTTATTCTTATTCATTGGGAACATCTTGTGTTATCAGTTTTTACTTGAAAATATTCTTTCTATATACATTTAAATATGTATGCAGTAGTTTTGAGCTGAGGGTTATTCAGACAGTGAGTTGAGTATTTATGAAATTGCATCATAGGAGCTTAAGACGACGGTATATCAAAAATTTACTGTTCTTTCTTGCTCTTTTGTAGTAAATGTCATTTATATTTTTTATTGTCTTATTTCCGCTTATTATTATCACAAACATTCAGGTGTATATATCCCATTTACACAACGCTGTATAAAACAATAAAACGTTTATTATTTTATATTGAATTTCACGCAAAGCAATTCGATACCTATCTGCGCCAGTGTAAGAATAGAGGAAAGGCAGTTAGTCATCACCACCCACCGCTAACCTTTGGGCTACTCTTTTATCAACGAATAGTGGTATTGATTATCACATTATATCACCCCCACGAATGAAAGGGCGCAAATGTATGGTGTGACGAGGATTCGAACCCACGACCCTCGGATTATGAGTCGAGTGCCTTAACCACATGGCCGTGCCGAGTCAACCAAGTAAAGAAGCCCTATTAAAAGGTAATTGCTTCTTATAACCTCTCTATGAATAATATGTTTGAAATAACCAGAAAGAAGATGCCAAGATTGAACATTTGGTAGATGCTACAAAGTGAGATGGATAAAGTATGCCTACTCAGACGTTTCGCTCTTTTATTATTTTACAAATTATAAAGAAATGAGGCACATTTGGTGGATCAGTGGTAAATGTACTGATTTAACAACAGTAAGATCGAAGATTGATTTCCCCAAGATGGGAACAATAGATTGACCAATGTGACTTTGATATAAAATAAACAAATTTAAAAAAGTTATATCTGATCTTAATTCAAACTGTAAGGATCTAAAAATATTTTTTCGTTCATTCACTAAAGAGCGTTAGCAGCTCGTTCATTAGATTCAGACGGTAATAACTGTTATAAAACGTAATAAAATGTGAACATTCCAGATGCAAATAATAAATCAATTTTGATTGCGTATGTATTTTTTTACACCCTCTGGTTACACAATTCTGATTGTTTTATAAAAAGTGCTTATTGAAAACAATGCAAATGTAAACACGGCGTTTGTCTTAAAATCTTCATGGGTTAACCAATATATTTTCTATTCAATACAAAATTAATTTCACAAATATTTTTGGGTGTTAAAGACCCAGCCTAGCTGACGAACTCTGATGTTGTATTTAGTTTAAGGTCTTTCGGATACTGTTTGTGAAAAACAAAAACTCAATCTGATCTGATTGCTAATTTTGAAGATTTGGAACTAAATCCATAAAATACTAATTTGAACTTAATTTTAATTAACTTTGTGAAGCCTAGAAACAATTTTAATACATTAACTTAGACAGTTTGTGCACTGCATTTAATACAATAAAGTGTTTTGTATTAGCTTTGAGCAGTAATTAATTAAAACATTAACCAGAAGATGACTTAGGAAAGTCGAAATTTTGTTCTCTCCTTTATTTATAAAAGTGTTAATATCTGTAGTAGCCTTTCTGAGGAACGAAATTTAACTGTTGCATTCAAGTACATTGTTATATGAATTTTACCTGTAGTTCTACCTTATCATCGTCTTTAGCCTGAGAAAGAAAAATAAAGCTAAGCACAATCCAGTAAAAGCAAATGTGATTCTGTCAATGCAAGTTTCATCCACTTTGTTTCTTAATAATAATCGTATTTGTTTTTCGTAAATTTGTGTAAATTCGCTATTTTGTAAACACACACACGAGGAAATCTCATATTTATTATTACTCATCTTTTTCATGGAAAAATATTCTGTTATTAGTGAATGTAACTTCCTGAAACTATTTTTTTGGGAAATAAATTTTTATTTGAAAATATAAATTCTATATAAATTTAAACATGTATGCAGCGCATTTGTTCTTACAACTATGTAGACAGTGAGTTCAGTATTTGAGACAGTGCACTTAAAGAAGCTTAAATCGACTGTGCATCTGAAATTAATATTTTTTTTTATTTTTCTCCAGTATTAAAAATTGTACATATAATTCAATACCATTGTTTTAAGTGTTTTCCTTTATTATTTGCATAAAGATTCATGTTTACATATCAATTTACACAGCATTATGTCTACTCCTATAAAGAACCGCTATTAGAAGGAAATTGTTTCTCATGACCCTTTCATACCTGCCATATAATATTTATAAAACCTATCGCCAGATCACGCTACTTTCGTTGTATTTTTGATAAATGCTACAGCTTGAGATAGATAATTTGTGCATTCCCAGTGTTTTTCACTCTTTCCTACTTTTACAAATGATAGAAAAATGAAATACATTTGATGAGCATCATAGGTATAAATAGTTAAAATAAGACGTCGAAAAAGTTAAAAATGTAAATTGAGTTTGCAACAGCAAACATTAATTTGTGTACGTTAAGATTCTCAAAATAGCGTTTCTGGGACGATCAATGGTAAGTTTACCGACATAACAACACTAAAATATAGGATTGAATTTCCCGACGTGGGAACAATGTGACTTTTATCTAAAATAATCAAACCGAAAAAAAGTTGTATCTGATCTTTGTACAAACTATAAGGAATTTAAAATATTTTTCGTTCGTTCACTAAAAACCTTAAAGCAGCTCTTTCTTTACATTTAGAAGGTAATAAGCGTTATGAAACATAATAAAGTGCGAACATTTCATTATGAAACATAATAAAGTGCGAACATTTCAGATGCAAATAATAAATCAATTTTGACTGAATATGTATTTTTTTTACATACTCCGGTTAGACAGTTCTGATTGTTTTATAAAAAAATAATACTGATTGAAAACATTGTAAATAAAAACTAGTTTTACTCCAAAAGCTTCATGGGTTCACTTATATATTTTTAATCAATCTAAATGAATTTGACAAATAATTTTGAGTGTTATAGACCCAGCCTAGATGATGAGTCTTGATGTTATATTTAGCTAAGGGACTCTTGGATGCTGTTTGTGGGAAACATAAAGTCAATCTGATCTGATTGCTATTTTTGATGATTTGAAACTAAATGCATAAAATGCTAATTTGAACTTAATCTTAATTAACTTTGTGAAGCTTGGAAAACAACTTTAATGCATTAGCTTAGACAGTTTCTGAATGTAATACAATATAGAGTTTTGCGTAATGATTAATCAAAACGTTTGAAGGGTTGTAGAATACTAATTCCAATTTTCTTTGGATTATGAAAAGCCGCAATATTTAGGGGCTAAAGAAAAGCTGGAATTATCATTTTATGAGTTTAGAAAGATAGGTATACGCCAGTTAGAAACTGTAATTATAATTAATACATTTAATGTAATAACAGCGTTGGTAAAATCTCACTTTTCACTTTGTTAGTAATGATAAAAGAACACAAAACCGTGCATAGTTATCAGAGGAAAACCACAATAAATGGAACAAATTGTCAGAGGTATGACATTAGAAAGAAAAATTCAGACACATTCTTGCGTCCGTTTCAGTCTCATGTGCTCTTCTCTCAGGGGCCGTATAGGCGTTTATCAACCAATTTATATCCATTCATGCGTCAGAATATCAAACTTTTCAAAGCTTGCTTCTTTTATGTGGTTTTTCACTTTTTAAGTATTGGTATTCTTATAAACCATATTTTCTATGTAATGATTTAAATTTCAGTTATAAGACGTAAGATATTAAAATAAAACTATTTATCAGAATTGATTTAAAATACCAAGAATGCTTCTAATTTGCTGCCAATTTTTAGAAAAAACCATTGAAAAAACGAGACAGTTGTGATCGGTAATTAGTTTTCATTTGATAGTATCATTTGGTTCAGTGAAGTATGTTGCTTTGATTAAAGATTTGGATCATTATTAATTATTGCGTATATATTATGTTACTCAATTGAGTTGCTCTAAAATTATGAATTTATTTTGTTTATAATTAGTCGTAGCGAAATTAGTTATGTATTTTCGTCGCAATGTGATTTGTAAAAATGTTCAGTCACACAAGTTAGAACAGTGTGCAAATAAAAACAACGTTTAGAAGCGTTGAGTAAGAAATGAATTAATCTATTAAGTTCTGTGGACTGGACTTCGCATTGTTTTTATTAAATAACACTATGTAACACAAATTTTGTTTTTGATGGTATATGTTATTTCGTAATTGCTTATGTTGCAAAAGTTCAGAATATGACCATTATTCCCTTCAAACGTTGCTCTTGTGACCTGGATATTGAAATTTAGAAATTAACCTATCTTCTATGTAAAAACGGGCAAATTCGCACGTGTTCATTTATATAAAGTCTGAATAAAACAACATATAAATCAAGATTTACGTGTATTTATACTAAAGTTATACAAAAATGGTTAGAAGTGAGTAATTTTTCGAGATTTGCGACTGTAATGTAAATCACTTTCACGTATCAGCCCCCAAATATAGTCTCCCATCATGTTTTCGTTATACGCTTCCAGGTCACAAAAGCAAAGTTTGAAGAGAAAATATGTCTTTTCCATTTACTTTAAGCATAAGCAATGGGGAAATAACTTTCTGCCCAGGAACAAGTAAAAGTAAAAATTATGTTACATAGTGTAGTTTAACAGAATGACATTCTTTAGGTTTTCACTTTAAATACAAGCCGCCAGATGGCAATAATGACGTATCAACCTTAGACAAAGGGAAAGAGAAGTTGTTGTTACTGTTTTTTGAATTTCGCACAAAGGTACTGGAGGGCTATCTGCGCTAGCCGTCCATCATTTCGCTGTGTAAGACTAGAGGGAAGGCAGCTTGTCATCACCACCCACCGCCAAATCTTGGGTTACTCTTTTACCAAAGAATAGTGGAGTTGAGCGTCACATTATAACGCCTACACGGCTGAAAGGGCGAGCATGTTTGTCGCGACGGGGATGTGAACCCGCGACCCTCAGATGACGAGTCGCACGCTTTAACACGCTTGGCCATGCCGGGCCCCATGAACGTTAAAATGGACGTTTTTAAATATTGTGATATACTTCTGAGTTGTGTATCTCATAACAAAAAATATGGTCTACAATAAAATACATGTGTATGTATTCTTACAGAAAAGCCACACCGGGCTATCTCCTGAGTCCACCGAGGAGAATCGAACCCGTAATTTTAGTATTGTAAATCGGTAGTTTTACCGATGTACTAACAACAGACTATAACACACTACACTCTTCTTTTTACGTTAAATCAGTTTATAAATTTACATAAAACCATTCGCCCAAGTAATAAGATTAACTTTTAGTTTTGAGCTTTTGATAATTAGAGAAAAAACTAAATGCATTTTTATGAAATTATTAATACATTATAGTGCACGAGAAAATTATTTCATGTTTCTAAGTTGCTGCATTCTGTTTTCGATCTAGAACTCACACATTTGTCTTTTAAAACCACAACTGTTTACAATAACAACTTACCAAGATCTATGTATTGTTGAACGTCTTCAAAGCGTATTTATTTAGATATAAGAGAGTTTTAGTTTTTAGAACGTAAACACCAATGCAGCTATTATAAGATATACGGGAATTTGGTAATGTTAAGCGTGACAACACAACCTGTCTTTACCAATTTCATCTCCCCCTCTTCTTTGCGTGAGGTTGACACGTGTGCGACGCCCTCTGGCAACGTGCCTGACATCTGGCGTTTTAACTGCGAACAACGTTATAACATTTATATTACGGGGATCGCGCAAGAGTTTCATAAAAATATATATATTACATAGTTAACGAAGAAAAATTAAAATGTATTATCATATGAAAATTGTTCTTAGAAAGTACGATGAATTCTCCATATACGAACACTTAAAACGATCAACAATCAATAATATAAGTTCCCCATTAATGCAAGATTACTCCAAGTTAATCTTGGAAGCTGCATATTTAGTTGCAATATGAAATACGTAAAGCTTGAATCAGGTAACAAAACTCACATCATTATATTTTATATGTCCTTTACAACAGTTTACGATTATCCAATCTTAATTTCTCGTGAGCTCACTTTCATGAACCAAATGTTTGTTTCTTAAAGCCAGGGGCTGGTTTTGAAAATCATGTTATACTTGGTACTAAAATATTCTTGTTGCATTATGGAAATGCTGTTTGTGACAGCTTTAGTTTTCTGTTCATAGACGTTTTGAAACGAAAATATGGTTGTTGTTTTTCAAGTAGAAATTCATTTAATAACGTAAGTTTAGAATTATAACATTCTGTTTCTCTGTTCCTGATTTGTTTTCAAGTGTAACTAGATGTTATTCATTAAGAGTTCCAATTCTTAATCCAGTTTTCTCGCCCACATACTAAATCTATTGTTTCCTCATCCTTTCTTTATTATGATAGATATATGAAATTGTATATACGAGATGTAGAAATACAAATATCTTTGTTTATTGATGTTCATTAATTTAAAATATAAATTTAAACACAATAAATTAACGTACAAATTCCTCATCTTCAACCTGAGACTATTATAAAACATAATCGAATTATCCTGATGGATAAATGACTGTTGTAAACATGTTGCTCAGATGTGTGGTTGTTGTTTCTGAAGTGCGTTTTTCACGTTTCTAAGAAGGACATAAGCTGTAAAATGGCATTTAATTTATAAAGGGGGCCCGGCATGGCCAAGTGTGTTAAGGCGTTCGACTCGTAATCCGTGAGTCGCGGGTTCGAATCCCGGTCGCACCAAACATGCTCACCCTTTCATCCGTGGGGGCATTATAATGTGACGGTCAATCCCCCTATTCGTTGGTAAAAGAGTAGTCCCAGAGTTGGCGGTGGGTGTTGATGACTAGCTGCCTTCCCTCTAGTCTTACACTGCTAAATTAGGGACAGCTAGCGCAGATAGTCCTCGAGTAGCTTTGCGCGAAATTCAAAAAAAAATGAAAAACAATAAAGGGTAAACGTCGTTTTAAAATAATGAGGCTTACGATAATATGTGTTTGTATGAGAAGTGAAGTCCAGAAAATTGCTTGTTTGATTATTTTGAATTTCGCGCAAAGCTACACGAAAGGGCTGAAAGGGCGAGCATGTTTGGTGTGACGGGATTCGATCCCGCGACTCTCGAATTGCAAGTCGAGAGCCTCAATCCACCTTGCCTAGTCCACAAGAACTGGAAGATTCATGATTAGACAAAACACTTAATGTAGATAGAAGTAAAAGTAAAATATTTGTTAAACATATTAAATATATTAGACTGAGTAACAATACACATATAAACTAAAATATTAAAGTAATACTTATGAAAGAAAAGTGTTACTCACAGAGAAAATGATAAGTAACGTTATTGAAGAAATGATAAAAAAAATCGCTGAAAAATAGAATTTTCTAATATTTTCAGAAAGATTGAATTAAAGTCTCGAATTTCTCACACACGAGAAATATTTGAGCTGGTCAAAACAAATCTAATATTTAGTGTGTTTTGGCCGAATTAGATAAACTTCTCATCTTAACTTTGTCTAATCTTCATCAGTTCATGGTGAGTCACCATTTTGCAACAAAACATATTTAACAAAACATATTGAAGGGCGGGGGTTAAGCAATAAGTCAGGTGATGTTCCTCTTTCTTGGAGAAGGGGTACCATATGTTTCTGAACAATACCTATAATTCATCAAAACCAGCTGTCCTTTAATAACACTTGTTATATTAATCCTATAAATTCTGTAGTAGTCGACCATTCACAAGCATTAGACAAGATAAGTGTTTTCACATCCAACAAGTGTAGCATTATCTCAGACGAAGTAATTTCTGGACGAAAAAAACACAAAAAAAAAACTCTTTCTATAAAATGCAGATAAAGCTTTCCTTGATTTGTTGTCTCACGTTTATATTACTCATAAGTCTTGATGAGTACGCTGCCGAAGAAGATATAAACTTTAAAGTTTTTTGGAATGTTCCGTCTTATATATGTTCAAAGAAATATGGAATAAATGTCACCGACTCACTAAGAAAGTTTGGGGTGCTTGTGAATACTGCAGAGAAGTTCAGGGGAGACTCTATTACAATATTTTATGCAAAGGACCTTGGACTTTATCCAAGGATTGAAGAAGGTTCGTACATTAATGGCGGACACCCTCAGGTATGTTTTATTTACTGATGTGAGAAATAAATAATCCCATTCTTGTATATAACTGGTATAATGTTTTGTAAAAAGAATGTTCCGAAAAGTAACACTAATTGACATACCTTCATAAAGTATCTTAATTTAATAAGAATAACAATACACCGACATATATATATATTACTGTTTCGTTGATAAAGTTTCTTTAAAATTGCTGAATATTTTCTTTAGGTTCTCATTTTTATGTTCTTTAGGTTATTTTTGAAATTTCTTTAGGTTCTCATCCATAATATTCTACAGTTAATTTGAATGTGTATAAATATGTATATATACATTCATAAGGTGTCTGAAAAGTCATACAATTCCCAGCAGTTGTGAAGTATCGAATATCTGCTGACGGAATTGTGCATTTAGACATATCGAGGGCAAATTCTCTACCGGACAATATTTTTACTTCATATGGTGTACTGACGTAAAGATGAAATGAAAAACAATCAGAGATTTTTTGTGAAACTATTGCTTTGAAATGAAATATTTCAATTGCTATAACGCACAGAAATATCACTCCATGATTATTTTATTTATTGTTTTTCTTATGTGTTTGACATAGATTTTTAACTGGAAAATATTTCGTTTTAATACATTATATATACAGAATGCGGACAAAAGAAAGTGGCTACCCTTGAAAATGTTGCTACTTTGTTATATTTTTTATTAGATAACAGAATTCACTCGACAAGATCTGTCCACATATGGTCTGAAATCGAATTTTAACGCTGACTTTGGTAAATACCTGAATTTTCACGATTTTAATTGCATTGCAAAACGCCAAGCGAAAGCTATCTGCGCTAGCCGTCCATAATTTAGCAGTGTAAGACGTGAGGGAAGGCAGCTAGTCATCAACACCTACCGCCAACTTTGGGGCTAGTCTTTCACCAACGAATAGTGGGATTGACCATAACATTAAAACGCCTTTACGCTGAAAGCATATATGGTATGAGCGGGATTTGAACCCGCAACCCTTGGATTACGAGTCGAATGCCTGAATACGCCTGGCCATGCCGGAACATCCACCATTTACTACAGTTCTTTTGAATATATATCGGTGGTTAAAATACATATATATATATATATATATACACGTATACATACACACACAAGAAGTATCAAAAGCGTCAAATTCCCTGTTGTTGCACAGTGACTGTGAATTATCAAAATCTGTTTACGTAATACTGTTTAAACAGATTGACGACATTTTTTTTTACCTGACATTTTTACTGACATAAAGGTCAAATATTCCTTTGAGGTAAAATGGTTCGATAGTTATAGCTCACAGATATACTGAGTTTAAACTGATATTCCTGAGCGAGTGGCTGCCATCCTTCTTTGTGAACTTCAAAAGTTCATCTTCCGTGTTTCGATTGCGATCTTTCGTTAGTCGGTTTAACGCAGGCCATAAATGTTCTATCGGATTAATATCAGGTGTACAAAACGTTTTATAAAAAAAAAATGTAACATGAATAACGAGAAATTCAAGTATTTACAAAAGCCAGTGTTAAACATAGTATTTGAGATTATCTTTGAACAAATCTCGTCGAGTGCGTTCTAAGATACATAGTTTTAATATATTTTCTGTTATGTAATAAAAGATGTAATAATTAACATTTGTTCACTCCCTGCATACAAAATGAAATAAATAGCTTAATCATTATTATTAACATTACTTTTCAAAAGAAGATTAAACCCAGCACGAAAAGAATAACGAACTTAATATAAAATATGCTTTAAATTTTTTTTTCAAAATCCATTATTAGTGCTTATTATATATATTTACTCATATAGAAATTAATATTTTAGTGAATCGATCATATGTTATATGATATAACTGCTGAACAGAACAGTAAAGCTTGTTTTCTATTGATTCTCAGATAAACTCTATATAACAAACCAAGTAAGTTATAATTTTAGACCCCACAACTTTTATTCAGCTTAGTGATATGAATAAGCACCTTGAGAAGGCTAAGAACGATATTGAAACGAAAATACCAAGTAAAGATTTTGATGGTCTTGCCGTTATCGACTGGGAATCTTGGAGACCAGTGTGGGAGTATAACTGGGGCGGTTTTCGGCAGTACCAGACAATATCACGTGAGCTTGTAAAGAACAACATCAAACTGGTCAGCAGAAGAAGTGGACGAGAAAGCTGCAGCTGAATGGGAAGAGGCTGCCAAGTAAGATTAACACTAGTTAAGAGTTAACCAACTTGATGTGTCCATCACGGGAATCGAGCCCCGAATCTAGTATTATAAGTTCGTAAATTTAAGTTCGTAAATATCTAAGTTGTTTTTTTGCTATTGAGAATTCTTCGCGATTGAATATGAACGAAATTTCTTCCTGTGGTATTCTCATAAAGTATAAATAAAATTTTAT
This sequence comes from Tachypleus tridentatus, assembly GCF_004210375.1. Taxonomy (NCBI): domain Eukaryota; kingdom Metazoa; phylum Arthropoda; class Merostomata; order Xiphosura; family Limulidae; genus Tachypleus; species Tachypleus tridentatus. The sequence continues at coordinate 95,864,969 of NC_134828.1, forward strand.
TATCTTTATCAAATAACCAGAAAGATAGATTCATTAGTGTTCGGTTACAGTGTGTAATAATGATCGTTAAAACGATCTTAGATTTGGGTGTTTTTCACTTATGGAAACAGCACTGAAGCATCTATCAGTTTAAAGTCAACCACAATAGACAGGAGAAAGAGATCACCAAACTTCAAAAGAAATTCTGAATCACGTTTTAGAATGGCAAACGACCTTCAATGCAAACAAAAACAACAAGTTCGAGTTAAAGCTAATGTGATTAATATCACACGTGTTTCATTTTAAAGAATGATTTCACAACCGAAGCAACTAGTATTGATTATTGTTAGTTTCTAACATGTATATGTTTAGGGAAACTGCAAATTTCAGTGATGTGAATATTTTCACCTACAATATCTACCGTTAAACTTTCAATACAATTAAAAGTCATGTTGAGAGAAAATCTCAAATTGATTTTCAATTCATAACTCAGTTTATGTTGTTGAACTAGATTGTATATTTATAGTTATAAGATTGTGTTTGCGATTTACTGTAGACAGGATTTTGTTTTTATTAGTAATATACTTTTTTCTTTCAAAATATAGGGTTTGGATGCTTGATACGTTACTCATGGGTAAAACTGAACGCCCTCTTGGTAAATGGTGCTACTATTTATTTCCTGACTGTTACAATTATAAAAATAAAGATCAGCCAGATGAATACTTGTGTAGAGAAAGTGTTGTAGCTGGAAACAACAAGTAAGTGGCATGCTTACATTAAAGTATTTACGTATGAATATCCCTTCCAATAATTTATATGTAATTTTGTTGCTTAAGTAAATAACTAGGTCGAAAATACGACGTTAATCATTAACTATATAATACAATGGTGATTAACCTTTAAAACTGGATTGTTGTAGCTGTGTGTATCCTTTCAGAACTAGATTGCTGTAATTGTAGTCGCCTTTTGAATTAGATTATTGTAACTGTAATTTATTTTCTAAATTTGGAACTTGTTTGAATTCGTGTTTACACTATACTGTTAGGCCATTTTCAATGTTTCTTAAATTGTTTTATTTTATTTCATATGTTAATGCGTCCGTTAAAACTAATTATAAAACACTGCAGATGGCAATAGAATACATTTGGCTGAGATATATGAACCGAATTTATTGTTAATTTAATTGAACAATGAATATAACTTATATGATAATATCTAATCACCACCATCCATCGTCGCATTATAAAGAATGGAATCACGTGATCCTCAGAAAACAAGCCAGACATCCTAACCGCTGAGCCACGCGGGGCTCGTAAAGTAGTGAACAAACAGAATGAAGTATTCTTTTACACAAATTTAGCAAGCATTTAAACTTTGTAGGAAACTAATTTCCTTATTTCAGTCTGACTGCTGAGTTAAAAAATAGAACATATCTGTGGGGAGTTTAATCTAAGATAGTTCTAATACAATGCTTCTGTTTCATAATGAGTCACAACAGCAGTATGAAACAATTCTAGTGTGTCACCTGTTTCTACAAATTGTTATAGTTTAAGCTAAGTTTTAAGATGTTATGCTTGACAGTAAAAGGGAATGTAAATAAAAAAATGAAAAGTGAGAGTAAACAAGAATATGTAACGGCATGTGAATCCACATTCTGTCTTTCTTATCCAGTGCTAACAAGGTATTTCGGACAATACCTGGACTCATAAGGCTAACTTAGGCTGTTCTAGCACTTTATAAAATAATTTGCTTACAATATCCGTAAAATTAGTTCAATATTTTATAAATCAATTAAAAGAAATATTTGATAAAATATCTGGTGTTACTCAGTCTCATGTTTCTTGTTTGCATAAGTTTAACTTTTGAAATGTATTTCGTTTATGGTTGATGAATATTTAGCTTTCATATTTTAGTTGTTGTAAAACAACATAAACCACTTTTGTTTTAGTTAAGTTAATTATGTCTCAACACTAAAATTTATAAAGACTGAAATAATTATTGGAAATGTCTGAAATTTAATCTTGATGTCTTTATCAGGTTAAGGTGGCTTTGGGAAACAAGTACTGCCCTCTGTCCGTCAATTTATCTTCACAAGAAGAAACTGGATGCGACAAATTTTACACAACGTATTTGGTTTACCCACGGTCGTTTGGCGGAAGCTTTACGCGTCCGAAGCTCTGATGTTCCTATTTATCCATACATAAATTACTTTCCGCTCGGTAGTGACTCAACTGTACCTGAGGTTAGTTTTCTTTTCGTTCAGTTCTGAATCCAAAAACATATTTTGCTTGTCAAAATTTTATCATAAATCTTTCAAATATTCACTATAACTTGGAGCTTCTACATAGATGAAGAAAAGCATATTTATAATTATACTTTAAAAGTCATTTATCAGCACATTATAGTGTGTGTATGTTATGTATATTAATACTGTTCTTCTCATTTCTTTAGGAAGATTTTTACCGAATGATGGCTCAGACAGCAGGCTTGGGTATGGAAGGTGTTGTAGTTTGGGGATCTTCCTTTCATATTGCCAGTCAAAAGACTGTAACACATTGGACGAATATGTAACGTCTGTAATTGGTCCAGCAACAAAACAATAACAAGCAACGTCTTAAAATGTGCAGAAACCGTGTGCAAAGGACAGGGTCGCTGCGCCTGGTTGGCCAACCCTACTCAGGATGGCGAGAATTAACGAATCCAACCGACCCTCACTTTTCGTTTAATGATATAACGTGTACTAATGTTTCTAAACAGTAACTTGTAAACTACAGACTGTAACTGCAGGTCTAATTAAGTATAATTTTATTTGTTAAGGGTCTTTACTTGTACTTGCACCAACCTGAGCACGTTGCTTTAAAATAAACCACTGCTAGTCAGAAAACAAACAGTTATTGATTACTTCATGATTAATACTAAACATATTTGATTTTCATGTGTACTATTATCAGAAGATCAAATAAACACCTTGATGTTGAAATGCATTTACTAAACGCAATAAAATACGTATCAACTGTTTAATGAAATATACCAACCGAGAACAGAATTAACAAGGTCCTTACGAGCCAGTGGGAAACATTATTGTTGAAAACTATCCAATCCGGTTTTTTTTAATTTGAGATAAATTACTTAGGCATTTTTACTGAATAAAAATTAGACACTTCGTATAGTCACTTACGGTTGAGACTGAAAATGTTTGATTTTAGGAAAGAAGGTGACTGAAATCCATCAATGTATCACGAGCTTAACGGCCAAACACAAGAATCATGGAAGTTTCAAAATAACACACACAGTTATTCAGGAACTGGTTAGAACCTCCTCGGTAAATATTGTGCAGTAAGATCTGTACAATAATTTGCCTGTAGCTACTTTCAAAGTATTCCTGTCTGCTCATCCTACTGCTGACTATTGTGATGCTTAAACCTTCCCTACCGAATCAAAAGTGAAATCATTCGAATCTCAGTTGAAAGCTAAACATTAAGAGGTGAACAAATAAGGCATACTTGCAGTATAACAGATACACTCGTTATCTTCGTCCAGTGTGCAAATTAACCCATGTCTTTTGTTATTCACAGCATTCGATGACAGTAAAACACAGACATTTTTCATTCATTCAGTAAAGTGTTTGAAGTTGATGTTGCTTTCAATACAGATTCTCAGAATCGCTGCAATGTCTCCTCGAGCATAAAAGACACAATTTACTGTAAAGAAAAGAAACAAAGCTAGTAAATCAAGTCACACTTCAAAAGTTGTTTGAATCATGCGTTTGTGATACAATTGCAGAGAAACTAAATAAACGAAAACCAGGCATAGAACGTATATATATATATAATATGTCACACTTTTCTTCTTCATTCTATTTTTAAGGCTTATTCTAAAGCCAACAATTAAAGTTAACTTTAAAACCAATAACCTTTGAAACGCAACTGTTTATCAAAGAGTTTGAATGCAACTACAAGAAATAGTATACAGCACTTATTTGAAAATATATCTTGAATTATAATACAGCCCTTCAACTTTAAAGAACTTAATATGAAATAACATTCAATTATGATAAAAAAGAAACACTTTGTTTGTAGTTGATAACCATGTGCGATAATACAAACTAAAACAGAAAAAACAGCTTTTATTCGTACGTTAAGATAAAATACTTCTTCAAAAAAGAAACCTTTCGTAAACCAAATTGTTTATGTTATCAAATAAAAATGACACCAATGAAGTAGATATATTTACAAGTTTTAAATAACAATTATAAAAATGCAACAGTAAAAAGAGTAAACCATTTAACACAGAAAAACATATAATATACCTTTAACAGTGATTTACATGAAACATTCTTATATGTAATGCTTAAATACGTACTCACAAGTATAAAAGTAAAAGGACACTCAGCAGATAGTCCCAGGCGGCTTTGCTAAAAAACCCACATAAAGAAGTTAAACGGAACAAAAAAATAGAAAAATGTAAAGATATATCACCTATTTTAGGGATTGCGTGTATTTGTCTCATACCAAAGCTACATTGGGTTATCTGTCTAGTCCAGCGAGGGGATTCGAACTCCTGATTTTAGTGTTGTAAATCTGTAGACGTACAGCTTTCCAGGCGGGGGCGGATCGGCATGGCCAGGTGGTTAAGGCACTCGACTCGTAATCCGAGGGTCGCGGGTTTGAATCCCGGTCACACCAAATATGCTCGCCCTTTCAGCCGTGGGGGCGTTATAAGGTTACCATTCTTTGGTAAAAAGAGAAGCTCAAGAGGTGGCTGTGGGTGATGATGACCAGCTGTCTTCCCTCCAGTCATGCACTGCAAAATTAAGTACGCTTAGCATAGATAGCCCTCTTGTGGCTTTACGCGAAATTCAAAACAAACCAAACCCACTGGGGGACGCCCATTCTAAGAGAGGACAGACTATCAGCTTTTTTTAAACAATCATAGGTGTCACAATCTCAACTTGAATCAAAATATGATGTTGTCCTTATTGCGAAAAGATAATTTAACAAAAAGAAAAAATTGCACGTGTTAAAATCAAGGTAAACAGAAAAAAGAATAACAAATACTCCATAATGAAAGAACAAAATTAGGGCGTTAGGAAATGATAGCCATTACATAAGTGAAACTAAAAATGTCATACTGATTATAATGGTAAAAGAAAACTGTTTCTTATTCGTGGGTGTATTTGAGCAGGTTATGGTGCATTAAACATGTATAATACTGTACAAAAGTTAGATTTCACGATATTTTCTGTGAACATTGAAAGGTAAATCACAGGTAAAATTTTATTAATATAATTATTTAATACAACAGAAACTCAGTGGACGTACGTCAGTTCAATGAACATTTAATATTTTGTTTGTTCCCCTTTTTTAGAAAAAACAGGAAGAGAACAGAGAAATAAGTATTGTTTAACAATGGCCTAAAATTTGTTGCATTTTATTAGTTTGTTAAGTTTTATGATATATGATATTAAATGAACGTAATTAATCTGTGTGTATAATGTCAGAAATAATCATTTATGACGTAGTTAAAACAGTGGTGGAAAAATGAATTAGCATAAAATGGTATCCAATTATTTTGCTTGTATGTTTGTTTTGAATTTCGCGCAAAGCTACTCTAGGGCTATCTGCGCTAGCCGTCTTTAATTTAGCAGCGTAAGACCAGAGAGAAGGCAGCTAGTCATCACCACCCAACCCCACTCTTGGGCTACTCTTTTACCAACGAATAGTGGGATGACCGTGGCTTTACAACGCCCTCACGGCTGGGAGGGAGAGCATGTTTGGTGCAATCGGGATTCGAACCCGCGACTCTCGGATTACGAGTCGAACGCCTTAACACGCTTGGCCATGTGGGGCGGGTATATAATTATAATGATTTTTGATTATGTTAATCTACCCCATGATTATCTTTAATAGTATTAATATTAGTTTATTTATATTATGACTAATTAATCGATTATATCATATTCAAAGTTGTAAAGTATATTTCATACATTATGGGAGGATATGAAGGTATAACTGTTAAATTCTAATCCTTAATAACTCGTGTAATCAGTATTTATATTATTAGTAGAGATATATAGATGATGCTTGTTAATAGGTTAGATTGATTAATTTACGTAATGTATTGTGGTAATACTTAACGAATAAGATTAATGAGTTTAGTCAAGAAGTAAACACTAGGAGACTAAATATTCTCAAACTAGAATATTGTAAGAATAATAAGATGCCGAGCCAAATTATTGTAAACGTTATTCAATATATGATAGTAAAACAGAAAGAGAAAATTTAGAATGTAACATTTTTCTTAAAGATAAACATTTTTTTACGAAGGGAAGAATGAAGGGTTTATTGCATTTTGGCCATTTCAAATGATTCAAGAACTGGAAAATATAAATTATGCATATCACAAAAAAATATTCTACTTGTGGTACATACATGTGTATTAAATATACAATAAAAGGAAAAATTGCGCAAATTTAGTGAATTCGTAAGAGTGATTAATCAAGTAAGGAAACGTGTGTCAAGTATAAATCAAAGATACATTCCAGTTCGTATTAAATAAATAGATGTTTATCTTATCTATAAACTGATGTTATCACAGTCGTGAATGTGTATCTATAGACAACACGACTGGAGACAAGATGTGTATCAATAGACTGATGACACCATAATAGAGAAAAATCTAGAGAAGTTTATATTAATGTGGACACAACTTTGAAAAAGGGATTATTTGGAACTTTGATGCAGCATTGATGTTAAAAAGGCGAAGAGAAATACAAGCAAATAAGCTGTCAAGTGATCATTGTTGATTATAACCAGTTATTGAAGTACTTTTATTTTTGGTTATTGAAATCATGATGAGTTTGCAAAATTGATGCAATTAAATGTCTACCTTGTGGTTTAGACGTGCACACTATATTGAAGGTTCTAGGATGACATAAAATGTGGTATAGTAATCTCTGTTTAATGTAAAAGAGTTAGACTTTCCCCAGTCCTGAAGAAGTTTTCATGATTCTGTTGAAAGATATAGAAGATAATAAAGACTTCAGTTTTTGAAGGGGTTCAAAATTCTGCTTCAATTTTGATACAACTAATAATTGGTATTTCTAACAGAATCGGTCCTTCCGCTGGTACAGCAGTAAATCTACGGATTTACAACGCTAAAATCAGCGGTTCAATTCCCCTTGGTGGACTCAGCAAATAGTCCAAAGTGGCTTTGCTATAAGAAAAACACACACACTATCAGAATCGAGTAACTTTGTTAAAATGGAACGTGTTATGTTTATTAATAAGCTATGTTTGAACAAATTGCTTTCAATGGGTTAAATGGTAGTTTGCCGGCAGTTTTAGGTAATTTAATGGCTATTACAAAAAGATTAATCAAAGAACAGTTACCTGTGTGTTTTTTTTTTAATTTAATAGTTGTAATAATGATATTTTATGGATACTTTAGGTAATTTTCATGTAGATGAGTATCTGAATATATTTTTAAAAGTGATGCTTTTATTTGGAATTTCAGTGTCTGAATCGATTCTTTATTCTAGTCGTAAGGTTCCTCGAGTCAGTGTACTCCACTCGTAACTATATATCCAAATTTAATGCAAATCTATTGTAAATGGCTTTGAAATCAAACTCCAATAACTAAAAATACAGCCACCTGTTACCTGTTACAAACTAAATAAAGCTCTTACATTAAATGGCCTTATAGACACAACAAGAACAAGTAATTTTCATGTAGATGAGTATCTGAATATATTTTTTAAAAGTGTTGCTTTTATTTGGAATTTCAGTGTCTGAATCGATTCTTTATTCTAGTCGTAAAGTTTCTCGAGTCAGTGTACTCCACTCGTAATTATATATCCAGATTTAATGCAAATCTATTGTAAATGGATTTGAAATCAAACTCCAATAACTAAGAAATAAAGCCACCTGTGGCCCGGCATGACCGAGCGCGTTAAGACATGCGCTCGTAATCAGAGGGTCGCTGGTTTGCATCCGTATCGCGCTAAACATGCTCGCCCTCAGTAGCCCAAGAGTTGGCGGTGGGTGGTGATGACTAGCTGCCTTCCCTCTAGTCTTACATTGCAAAATTAGGGACGGCTAGCACAGATAGCCCTCGAGTAGCTTTGTGCTAAAATTCAAAACAAACAAAGCCACCTGTTACCTGTTACAAACTAAATAAAGCTCTTACATTAAATGACCTTATAGACACAACAAGAACAAAGGTCTTAAGGTAACAGTGTCAATTAAACAAAGAAACAAAAGATATCTCTTGAATTCAAGGACACTATTAATTCAGTTTTACCCGTAGTTCTAGTAGTATAGGCCAATTTATCATGGTCTTTAGCCTGAGAAAAGAAACGTGTACCTGAGCAAAATCAAGTAAAAACAAATGTCATTCTGTCAATGAAACTTCTCTTATTTGTTTGATAATAAATATCGTATTTGTTTTTAGTAATTTTGTGGACTCGTTATTTTATATACGCAATAGGAGAACTGAGTTACATTATCAGGATTAAAATTGTTATTCTTATTCATTGAGAACATCTTGTGTTATCAGTTTTTACTTGAAAATATTCTTTCTATATACATTTAAATATGTATGCAGTAGTTTTGAGCTGAGGGTTATTCAGACAGTGAATTGAGTATTTATGAAATTGCATCATAGGAGCTTAAGACGACGGTATATCAAAAATTTACTGTTCTTTCTTGCTCTTTTGTAGTAAATGTCATTTATATTTTTTATTGTCTTATTTCCCCTTATTATTATCACAAACATTCAGGTGTATATATCCCATTTACACAACGCTGTATAAAACAATAAAACGTTTATTATTTTATATTGAATTTCACGCAAAGCAATTCGATACCTATCTGCGCCAGTGTAAGAATAGAGGAAAGGCAGTTAGTCATCACCACCCACCGCTAACCTTTGGGCTACTCTTTTATCAACGAATAGTGGTATTGATAGTCACATTATATCACCCCCACGAATGAAAGGGCGCAAATGTATGGTGTGACGAGGATTCGAACCCACGACCCTCGGATTATGAGTCGAGTGCCTTAACCACATGGCCGTGCCGAGTCAACCAAGTAAAGAAGCCCTATTAAAAGGTAATTGCTTCTTATAGCCTTCTCTATGAATAATATGTTTGAAATTACCAGAAAGAAGATGCCAAGATTGAACATTTGGTAGATGCTACAAAGTGAGATGGATAAAGTATGCCTACTCAGACGTTTCGCTCTTTTATTATTTTACAAATTATAAAGAAATGAGGCACATTTGGTGTTTCAGTGGTAAATGTACTGATTTAACAACAGTAAGATCGAAGATTGATTTCCCCAAGATGGGAACAATAGATTGACCAATGTGACTTTGATATAAAATAAACAAATTTAAAAAAGTTATATCTGATCTTTATTCAAACTGTAAGGATCTAAAATATTTTTCGTTCATTCACTAAAGAGCGTTAGCAGCTCGTTCATTAGATTCAGACGGTAATAACTGTTATAAAACGTAATAAAATGTGAACATTCCAGATGCAAATAATAAATCAATTTTGATTGCGTATGTATTTTTTACACCCTCTGGTTACACAATTCTGATTGTTTTATAAAAAGTGCTTATTGAAAACAATGCAAATGTAAACACGGCGTTTGTCTTAAAATCTTCATGGGTTAACCAATATATTTTCTATTCAATACAAAATTAATTTCACAAATATTTTTGGGTGTTAAAGACCCAGCCTAGCTGACGAACTCTGATGTTGTATTTAGTTTAAGGTCTTTCGGATACTGTTTGTGAAAAACAAAAACTCAATCTGATCTGATTGCTAATTTTGAAGATTTGGAACTAAATCCATAAAATACTAATTTGAACTTAATTTTAACTAACTTTGTGAAGCTTAGAAAACAACTTTAATACATTAACTTAGACAGTTTGTGCACTGCATTTAATACAATAAAGTGTTTTGTATTAGCTTTGAGCAGTAATTAATTAAAACATTAACCATAAGATGACTTAGGAAAGTCGAAATTTTGTTCTCTCCTTTATTTATAAAAGTGTTAATATCTGTAGTAGCCTTTCTGAGGAACGAAATTTAACTGTTGCATTCAAGTACATTGTTATATGAATTTTACCTGTAGTTCTACCTTATCATCGTCTTTAGACTGAGAAAGAAAAATAAAGCTAAGCACAATCCAGTAAAAGCAAATGTGATTCTGTCAATGCAAGTTTCATCCACTTTGTTTCTTAATAATAATCGTATTTGTTTTTCGTAAATTTGTGTAAATTCGCTATTTTGTAAACACACACAAGAGGAAATCTCATATTTATTATTACTCTTCTTTTTCATGGAAAAATATTCTGTTATTAGTGAATGTAACTTCCTGAAACTATTTTTTTGGGGAAATAAATTTTTATTTGAAAATATAAATTCTATATAAATTTAAACATGTATGCAGCGCATTTGTTCTTACAACTATGTAGACAGTGAGTTCAGTATTTGAGACAGTGCACTTAAAGAAGCTTAAATCGACTGTGCATCTGAAATTAATATTTTTTTATTTTTCTCCAGTATTAAAATTGTACATATAATTCAATACCATTGTTTTAAGTGTTTTCCTTTATTATTTGCATAAAGATTCATGTTTACATATCAATTTACACAGCATTATGTCTACTCCTATAAAGAACCGCTATTAGAAGGAAATTGTTTCTCATGACCCTTTCATACCTGCCATATAATATTTATAAAACCTATCGCCAGATCACGCTACTTTCGTTGTATTTTTGATAAATGCTACAGCTTGAGATAGATAAATTGTGCATTCCCAGTGTTTTTCACTCTTTCCTACTTTTACAAATGATAGAAAAATGAAATACATTTGATGAGCATCATAGGTATAAATAGTTAAAATAAGACGTCGAAAAAGTTAAAAATGTAAATTGAGTTTGCAACAGCAAACATTAATTTGTGTACGTTAAGATTCTCAAAATAGCGTTTCTCGGACGATCAATGGTAAGTTTACCGACATAACAACACTAAAATATAGGATTGAATTTCCCGACGTGGGAACAATGTGACTTTTATCTAAAATAATCAAACCGAAAAAAAAAGTTGTATCTGATCTTTGTACAAACTATAAGGAATTTAAAATATTTTTCGTTCGTTCACTAAAAACCTTAAAGCAGCTCTTTCTTTACATTTAGAAGGCAAAAAGCGTTATGAAACATAATAAAGTGCGAACATTTCATTATGAAACATAATAAAGTGCGAACATTTCAGATGCAAATAATAAATCAATTTTGACTGAATATGTATTTCTTTAACATACTCCGGTTAGACAGTTCTGATTGTTTTATAAAAAAATAATACTGATTGAAAACATTGTAAATAAAAACTAGTTTTACTCCAAAAAGCTTCATGGGTTCACTTATATATTTTTTAATCAATCTAAATGAATTTGACAAATAATTTTGAGTGTTATAGACCCAGCCTAGATGATGAGTCTTGATGTTATATTTAGCTAAGGGACTCTTGGATGCTGTTTGTGGGAAACATAAAGTCAATCTGATCTGATTGCTATTTTTGATGATTTGAAACTAAATGCATAAAATGCTAATTTGAACTTAATCTTAATTAACTTTGTGAAGCTTGGAAAACAACTTTAATGCATTAGCTTAGACAGTTTCTGAATGTAATACAATATAGAGTTTTGCGTAATGATTAATCAAAACGTTTGAAGGGTTGTAGAATACTAATTCCAATTTTCTTTGGATTATGAAAAGCCGCAATATTTAGAGGCTAAGGAAAAGCTGGAATTATCATTTTATGAGTTTAGAAAGATATGTATACGCCAGTTAGAAACTGTAATTATAATTAATACATTTAATGTAATAACAGCGTTGGTAAAATCTCACTTTTCACTTTGTTAGTAATGATAAAAGAACACAAAACCGTGCATAGTTATCAGAGGAAAACCACAATAAATGGAACAAATTGTCAGAGGTATGACATTAGAAAGAAAAATTCAGACACATTCTTGCGTCCGTTTCAGTCTCATGTGCTCTTCTCTCAGGGGCCGTATAGGCGTTTATCAACCAATTTATGTCCATTCATGCGTCAGAATATCAAACTTCTCAAAGCTTGCTTCTTATATGTGGTTTTTCACTTTTTAAGTATTGGTATTCTTATAAGCCATATTTTCTATGTAATGATTTAAATTTCAGTTATAAGCCGTAAGATATTAAAATAAAACTATTTATCAGTATTGATTTAAAATACCAAGAATGCTTCTAATTTGCTGCCAATTTTTAGAAAATACCATTGAAAAAACGAGACAGTTGTGATTGGTAATTAGTTTTCATTTGATAGTATCATTTGGTTCAGTGAAGTATGTTGCTTTGATTAAAGATTTGGATCATTATTAATTATTGCGTATATATTATGTTACTTAACTGACTTGTTCTAAAATTATGAATTTATTTTGTTTATAATTAGTCGTAGCGAAATTAGTTATGTATTTTCGTCGCAATGTGATTTGTAAAAATGTTCAGTCATACAAGTTAGAACAGTGTGCAAATAAAAACAACGTTTAGAAGCGTTGAGTAAGAAATGAATTAATCTATTAAGTTCTGTGGACTGGACTTCGCATTGTTTTTATTAAATAACACTATGTAACACAAATTTTGTTTTTGATGGTATGTGTTATTTCGTAATTGCTTATGTTGCAAAAGTTCAGAATATGACCATTATTCCCTTCAAACGTTGCTCTTGTGACCTGGATAATTCGCACGTGTTCATTTATATAAAGTCTGAATAAAACAACATATAAATCAAGATTTACGTGTATTTATACTAAAGTTATACAAAAATGGTTAGAAGTGAGTAATTTTTCGAGATTTGCGACTGTAATGTAAATCACTTTCACGTATCAGCCCCCAAATATAGTCTCCCATCATGTTTTCGTTATACGCTTCCAGGTCACAAAAGCAAAGTTTGAAGAGAAAAATATGTCTTTTCCATTTACTTTAAGCATAAGCAATTGGGAAATAACTTTCTGCCCAGGAACAAGTAAAAGTAAAAATTATGTTACATAGTGTAGTTTAACAGAATGACATTCTTTAGGTTTTCACTTTAAATACAAGCCGCCAGATGGCAATAATGACGTATCAACCTTAGACAAAGGGAAAGAGAAGTTGTTGTTACTGTTTTTGAATTTCGCACAAAGGTACTGGAGGGCTATCTGCGCTAGCCGTCCATCATTTCGCAGTGTAAGACTAGAGGGAAGGCAGCTAGTCATCACCACCCACCGCCAAATCTTGGGTTACTCTTTTACCAAAGAATAGTGGGTTGAGCGTCACATTATAACGCCTACACGGCTGAAAGGGCGAGCATGTTTGTCGCGACGGGGATGTGAACCCGCGACCCTCAGATGACGAGTCGCACGCTTTAACACGCTTGGCCATGCCGGGCCCCATGAACGTTAAAATGGACGTTTTTAAATATTGTGATATACTTCTGAGTTGTGTATCTCATAACAAAAAATATGGTCTACAATAAAATACATGTGTATGTATTCTTACAGAAAAGCCACACCGGGCTATCTCCTGAGTCCACCGAGGAGAATCGAACCCGTAATTTTAGTATTGTAAATCGGTAGTTTTACCGATGTACTAACAACAGACTATAACACACTACACTCTTCTTTTTACGTTAAATCAGTTTATAAATTTACATAAAACCATTCGCCCAAGTAATAAGATTAACTTTTAGTTTTGAGCTTTTGATAATTAGAGAAAAAACTAAATGCATTTTTATGAAATTATCAATACATTATAGTGCACGAGAAAATTATTTCATGTTTCTAAGTTGCTGCATTCTGTTTTCGATCTAGAACTCACACATTTGTCGTTTAAAACCACAACTGTTTACAATAACAACTTACCAAGATCTATGTATTGTTGAACGTCTTTAAAGTGTATTTATTTAGATATAAGAGAGTTTTAGTTTTAGGACGTAAACACCAATGAAGCTATTAAAAGATATACGGGAATTTGGTAATGTTAAGCGTGACAACACAAACTGTCTTTACCAATTTCATCTCCCCTCTTCTTTCCGTGAGGTTGACACGTGTGTGACGCCCTCTGGCAACGTGCCTGACACATGGCGTTTTAACTGCAAACAACGTTATAACATTTATATTACGGGGATCGCGCAAGAGTTTCATAAAATATATATATTACATAGTTAACGAAAAAAATTAAAATGTATTATCATATGAAAATTGTTCTTAGAAAGTACGATGAATTCTCCATATACGAACACTTAAAACGATCAACAATCAATAATATAAGTTCCCCATTAATGCAAGATTACTCCAAGTTAATCTTGGAAGCTGCATATTTAGTTGCAATATGAAATACGTAAAGCATGAATCAGGTGATAAAACTCACATCATTATATTTTATATGTCCTTTACAACAGTTTACGATTATCAATCTTAATTTCTCGTGAGCTCACTGTCATGAACCAAATGTTTGTTTCTTAAAGCCAGGGGTTGGTTTTGAAAATCATGTTCTACTTGGTACTAAAATATTCTTGTTGCATTATGGAAATGCTGTTTGTGACAGCTTTAGTTTTCTGTTCTTAGACGTTTTGAAAGGAAAATATGGTTGTTGTTTTTTCAAGTAGAAATTCATTTAATAACGTAAGTTTAGAATTATAACATTCTGTTTCTCTGTTCCTAATTTGTTTTCTAGTGTAACTAGATGTTATTCATTAAGAGTTCCAATTCTTAATCCAGTTTTCTCGCAGACATACTAAATCTATTGTTTCCTCATCCTTGCTTTATTATGATAGATATATGAAATTGTATATACGAGATGTAGAAATACAAATATCTTTGTTTATTGATGTTCATTAATTTAAAATATAAATTTAAACACAATAAATTAACGTACAAATTCCTCATCTTCAACTTGAGACTATTAAAAGGGCCTGGCATGTCCTAGCTCGTTAAGCTCACCCTTTCGTTCGACTCGTAATCCGAGAGTCTTACACTGCGGGTCCGAATCGAGTAGCCGGTCGCACCAAACATGTCGAGAGCCTTAATACACCTGACCAAGTCCAGAAGAACTGGAAGATTCATGATTAGACAAAACACTTAATGTAGATAGAAGTAAAAGTAAAATATTTGTTAAACATATTAAATATATTAGACTGAGTAACAATACACATATAAACTAAAATATTAAAGTAATACTTATGAAAGAAAAGTGTTACTCATAGAGAAAATGATAAGTAACGTTATTGAAGAAATGATAAAAAATCGCTGAAAAATAGAATTTTCTAATATTTTCAGAAAGATTGAATTAAAGTCTCGAATTTCTCACACACGAGAAATATTTGAGCTGGTCAAAACAAATCTAATATTTAGTGTGTTTTGGCCGAATTAGATAAACTTCTCATCTTAACTTTGTCTAATCTTCATCAGTTCATGGTGAGTCACCATTTTGCAACAAAACATATTTAACAAAACATATTGAAGGGCGGGGGTTAAGCAATAAGTCAGGTGATGTTCCTCTTTCTTGGAGAAGGGGTACCATATGTTTCTGAACAATACCTATAATTCATCAAAACCAGCTGTCCTTTAATAACACTTGTTATATTAATCCTATAAATTCTGTAGTAGTCGACCATTCACAAGCATTAGACAAGATAAGTGTTTTCACATCCAACAAGTGTAGCATTATCTCAGACGAAGTAATTTCTGGACGAAAAAAAACAAAAAAAAACTCTTTCTATAAAATGCAGATAAAGCTTTCCTTGATTTGTTGTCTCACGTTTATATTACTCATAAGTCTTGATGAGTACGCTGCCGAAGAGGATGTAAACTTTAAAGTTTTTTGGAATGTTCCCTCTCATAAATGTTCAAACAAATATGGAATAAATGTCACCGACTCACTAAGAAAGTTTGGGGTGCTTGTGAATACTGAAGAGAAGTTCAGGGGAGACTCTATTACAATATTTTATGCAAAGGACCTTGGACTTTATCCAAGGATTGAAGAAGGTTCGTACATTAATGGCGGACACCCTCAGGTATGTTTTATTTACTGATATGAGAAATAAGTAATCCCATTCTTGTATATAACTGGCATAATGTTTTGTAAAAAGAATGTTCCGAAAGGTAACACTAATTGACATACCTTCATAAAGTATCTTAATTTAATAAGAATAACAATACACCGACATATATATATATTACTGTTTCGTTGATAAAGTTTCTTTAAAATTATTGAATATTTTCTTTAGGTTCTCATTTTTATGTTCTTTAAGTTATTTTTCAATTTTCTTTAGGTTCTCATCCATAATATTCTACAGTTAATTTGAATGTGTATAAATATGTATATATACATTCATAAGGTGTCTCAAAAGTCATACAATTCCCAGCCATTGTAAAGTATCGAATATCTGCTGACGGAATTGTGCATTTAGACATATCGAGGGAAATTCTTTACCGGACCATATTTTAACTTCACATGGTGTACTGACGTAAAGGTGAAATGAAAAACAATCAGAGATTATTTGTGAAACTATTGCTTTGAAATGAAATATTTCGATAGTTATAACGCACAGAGATATCACTCCATGATTATTTTATTTATTGTTTTTCTTATGTGTTTGACATAGATTTTTAACTGGAAAATATTTCGTTTTAATACATTATATATACAGAATGCGGACAAAAGAAAGTGGCTACCTTTGAAAATGTTGCTACTTTGTTATATTTTTTATTAGATAACAGAATTCACTCGACAAGATCTGTCCACATATGGTCTGAAATCCTAATTTTAACGCTGACTTTCGTAAATACCTGAATTTTTCACGATTTTAACTACATAAAAATTATTGTTCGCCCACCGTAGTTTCTCAGGTCTTCTTATTGCAGTTATCGTATATATTTGATAAAACAAGTTTATTTCCAATTATGGAACGTAAAAGTGGTCCTAATCTACCATTTTCTTTGGTTTTTGAATTTCGCGCAAAGCTACGCGAAAGCTATCTGCGCTAGCCGTCCCTAATTTAGCAGTGTGAGACCACAGGGAAGGCAGCTTGTCATCAACACCCACTGCCAACTTTGGGGCTACTTGTTCACCAATGAATAGTGGGATTGACCGTCACATTGAAACGTCCTTACGCTGAAAGCATACTTAGTACGACCGACACTCGAACCCGCAACCCTCGGATTACGAGTCGAACGCCTGAATACGCTTGGCAATGCCGGACCCTCCACTATTTACTACAGTTTTTTTCGAATATATATCGGTGGATAATATATATATATATATATACACGTATACACACACACACAAGAAGTATCAAAAGCCTCAAATTCCTTGTTGTTGCACAGTAACTGTGAATTATTAAAAATCTGTTTACATAATACTGTTTAGACATATTGACGGTATTTTTTTCTTACCTGACGTTTTATACTAACATAAAGATCAAATATTGCTTTGAGGTAAAATGGTTCGATAGTTATAGCTCACACATATACTGAGTTTAAACTGATATTCCTGAGCGAGTGGCTGCCATCCTTCTTTGTATACTTCAAAAGTTTATCTTCCGTGTTTGGCATGCGATCTTTCGTTAGTCGGTTTATCGCACTCCATAAGTTTTCAATCGGATTGATTTCTGGTGTGCAAAACTTTTTATAAAAGAATGTAACTTAAATAACGAGAAATTCAAGTATTTACAAAAGCCAGTGTTAAACATAGGATTTGAGATAATCTTTGAATAAATCTCGTCGAGTGTGTTCTAAAATACATAATTTTAATAATTTTTCTGTTATGTCATAAAAGATATAATAATTAACATTTGTTCACACATTTGTCCCTGTATACATAATGAAATAAATAGCTTCATCATTATTATTAACATTAATTTTCAATAGACGATTAAACCCAGCACGAAAACAATAACGAACTTAATATAAAATATGCTTTAACTTTTTTTCTCAAAATCCATTCTTAGTTCTTATTATATATATATTTATACATATAGAAATTATTTTTTTAGTGAATCGATTATATATTATATAATATAACTTCTGAACAGAACAGTAAAGTTTGTTTTCTATTGATTCTCAGATAAACTCTATATAACAAACCAAGTAAGTTATAATTTTAGACCCCACCACTTTTATTCAGCTTAGTGATATGAATAAGCACCTTGAGAAGGCTAAGAATGATATTGAAACGAAAATGCCAAGTAAAGATTTTGATGGTCTTGCCGTTATCGACTGGGAATCTTGGAGACCCGTGTGGGAGTATAACTGGGGCGGTTTTCAGCAGTACCAGACAATATCACGTGAGCTTGTAAAAGAACAACATCCAAACTGGTCAGCAGAAGAAGTGGACGAGAAAGCTGCAGCTGAATGGGAAGAGGCTACCAAGTAAGATTAACACTAGTTAACAGTTAACCTACTTGATGTGTCCATCACGGGGAATCGAGCCCCGAATCTAGCATTATAAGTCCGTAAATTTACTGCTGTTCCAACGATTTGAATACATTGTTAGTACATTTTTTTTAAATATCTAAATTGTTTTTTTTTTATATTAAAAATTCTACGCAACTCTAATATGAATGAAATTTCTTTCTGTGGTATTCTCATAAAGTATAAATACAATTTCATTATCTCTGTCCAATAAACAGATTTCCCTCGGTAACCGACATTTTGTAAATGTGTTTGAACAATTAAAGTGCAGATGGAAACCTCATCTTCACAGAAGAATTGCTAAGCCTATTATACTGTCAACAATAATGATAATATATAGGTGAAATAAGACGAAGACAAATAATTCATTTAGAGGCCGTATTTTAACCTTCTATAGCAACTGTTATGAATGTACTAAAGTAAAAATGTGTTTTATTTCAATTTCTTACTTAAGTAGCTCTTTACCGCATAAAAAGTACGTCATTAAAGCAACATTATTAAATTGAGAAACCATCAAAGATAATATAATTAATTATTTACATTGTCCCTAGAAGTAAGAGCCTTTAACTCCTGAATTAAAGCTACTGTATGTGTAATAAGAAAGAAAGATAGATTCGTTAGTGTGCGGTAACAGTGTGTAATATTGATCGTTAAAATGATCTTAAATTTATGTGTTTTTCACTTATGGAAACAGCACTGAAGCATCTATCAGTTTAAAAGTCAACGACAGTGGACACGAGAAAGAGATCACCAAACTACTAAAAGAAATTCTGAATCACGTTTTTAGAATGGCAAACAACCTTCAGTGCAAACAAAAACAACAAGTTCGAGTTAAAGCTAATGTGATTAATATCACACGTGTTTCATTTTAAAGAATGATATCACAACCGAAGCAACTAGTATTGATTATTGTTTGTTTCTATCATATATATGTTTAGGGAAACTGAAAATTTCAGTGATTTGAATATTTTTACTTACAATACCTACCGTTAAACTTTCAATACAATTAAAATTCATGTTGAGAGAAAATCTCAAATTGATTTTCAATACATAACTCAGTTTATATTATTGAACTAGATTGTGTATTTATAGTTATAAGATTGTGTTTGCGTTTTATTGTAGAGAGGATTTTGTTTTTAGTAATAATATACTTTTTTCTTTCGAAAAAATAGGGTTTGGATGCTTGATACGTTACTCATGGGTAAAACTGAACGCCCTCTTGGTAAATGGTGCTACTATTTATTTCCTGACTGTTACAATTATAAAAATAAAGATCAGCCAGATGAATACTTGTGTAGAGAAAGTGTTGTAGCTGGAAACAACAAGTAAGTGGCATGCTTACATTAAAGTATTTACGTAAGAATATCCCTTCCAAAAATTTATATATAAATTTTTGCTTAATTAAATAATTAGCTCGAAAATACGACGTTAATCATTAACTATATAATACAACTGTGATTAACCTTTGAAAAGTGTA
Source organism: Tachypleus tridentatus (assembly GCF_004210375.1). NCBI lineage: Eukaryota > Metazoa > Arthropoda > Merostomata > Xiphosura > Limulidae > Tachypleus > Tachypleus tridentatus. The sequence continues at coordinate 95,884,922 of NC_134828.1, forward strand.
TTGTTGTAACTATGGCTATTGTTTTATGACTGGATTGTTGTAGTTGTGTGTATCCTTTCAGAATTAGAATGTTGCAACTGTGATGAGCCTTTCAGAACTGGATTGCTGAAACTGTTGTCGTCTTTTTTGAATTGGATTGTTGTAACTGTATTTTATTTCCTAAATTTGGAATTTGTTTGAATTCGTGTTTTCACAAAAATATTAGGACATTTTAAATGTTTTTTAAATTGTTTTATTTTATTTTACATGTTATTGCGTCCGTTAAAACTAATTATAAAACACTGCAGATGGCAATATAATACATTTTACTAAGATATATGAATCGAATTTATTGTTAATTCAATTGAACAATGAATATAACTTGACCTAGTTTTTATTATTTTAATTAATACATATTTTTTCTAGTTTTCTATATGGGAAAATATGCTTTTCTTTTATTATGTTATACGTTTATTTACTGATTTATACTGAGAACTTCAAATATAATGTTGAAAAGCCTCATCACGTGAAGGCTGGAGTATGGAACTTATATGATCATATCTAATCATCACCATTCATCGTCGCATTATAAAGAATGAAATCACGTGATCCTCAGAGTACAAGCCAGACATCCTAACCACCTGGCCACACCAGGCTCATAAAGTAGTGAACAATCAGAATAAAGAATTCTTTTACCCAAATTTTGCAAGCATTTAAACTTATTGACTGATTTCCTTATTTCAGTCTGACTGCTGAGTCGGAAAATAGAACAAATCTGTGGGGAGTTTAATCTAAGATAGTTCTAACACAATGCTTCTGTTTCATAATGAGTCACAACAGCAGTGTGAAACAATTCTAGTGTGTCACCTGTTTCTACAAATGGTCATAGTTTAAGCTAAGTTTTAAGATGTTATGATTGAAAGTAAAAGGGAATGTAAATATAAAAACTGAAAAGTGAGAGTAAACAAGAATATGTAACGGCATGTGAATCCACATTCTGTCTTTCTTATCCACTGCTAACAAGGTATTTCGGACAATACCAGGACTCATGAGGCTAACTTACGCTGTTCTAGCACTTTATAAAATAATTTGCTTACATTTTCTGTAAAATTAGTTCAATATTTTATGAATCAATTAAAAGAAATATTTGATAAAACATCTGATGTTACTCAGTCTCATGTTTCTTGTTTGCATACGTTTAACTTTTGAAATGTATTTAGTTTATGGTTGATGAATATTTAGCTTTCATATTTTAGTTCTGTAAAAACAAACTTTAACCACTTTTGTTTTAGTTAAGTTAATTATGTCTCAACACTAAAATTAAAATTTATAAAGACTGAAATAATTATTGGAAATGTTTAAAGTTTAATCTTAATGTCTTTATCAGATTAAGGTGGCTGTGGGAAGCAAGTACTGCCCTCTGTCCGTCAATTTATCTTCACAACAAGCAACTGGATGCGACAAATTTCACACAACGTATTTGGTTTACCCACGGTCGTTTGGCGGAAGCTTTACGCGTCCGAAGTTCTGATGTTCCTATTTATCCATACATAAATTACTTTCTGTACGGTAGTGACTCAACTGTACCTGAGGTTAGTTTTCTTTTCGTTCAGTTCTGAATCCAAAACATATTTTGATTGTCAAAATTTTATCATAATTCTTTCAAATATTCACTATAACTTGGAGCTTCTACATAGATGAAGAAAAGCATATTTATAATTATTCTTTAAAAAGTGATTTATCAGCACATTATAGTGTGTGTATGTTGTGTATATTAATACTGTTCTTCTCGTTTCTTTAGGAAGATTTTTACCGAATGATGGCTCAGACAGCAGGCTTAGGTATAGAAGGTGTTGTAGTTTGGGGATCTTCGTTTCATGTTGCCAGTCAAGAAGACTGTAACACATTGGACGAATATGTAACGTCTGTAATTGGTCCAGCAACACAAACAATAACAAAGAACGTCTTAAAATGTGCAGAAACTGTGTGCAAAGGACAGGGTCGCTGCGCCTGGTTGGCCAACCCCTACTCAGGATGGCGAGAATTAACGAATCCAACCGACCCTCACTTTTCGTTTAATGATATAACGTGTACTAATGTTTCTAAACAGTAACTTGTAAACTACAGACTGTAACTGCAGGTCTAATTAAGTATAATTTTATTTGTTAAGGGTCTTTACTTGTACTTGCACCAACCTGAGCACGTTGCTTTAAAATAAACCACTGCTAGTCAGAAAACAAACAGTTATTGATTACTTCATGATTAATACTAAACATATTTGATTTTCATGTGTACTATTATCAGAAGATCAAATAAACACCTTGATGTTGAAATGCATTTACTAAACGCAATAAAATACGTATCAACTGTTTAATGAAATATACCAACCGAGAACAGAATTAACAAGGTCCTTACGAGCCAGTGGGAAACATTATTGTTGAAAACTATCCAATCCGGTTTTTTTTAATTTGAGATAAATTACTTAGGGATTTTTACAGAAAAAAGGTAGACACTTCGTATAGTCACTTACCGTTGAGACTGAAAATGTTTGATTTTAGGAAAGAAGGTGACTGAAATCCATCAATGTATCACGAGCTTAACGGCCAAACACAAGAATCATGGAAGTTTCAAAATAACACACACAGTTATTCAGGAACTGGTTAGAACTTCCTCGGTAAATATTGTGCAGCAAGATCTGTACAATAATTTGCCTGTAGCTACTTTCAAAGTATTCCTGTCTGCTCATCCTACTGCTGACTATTGTGATGCTTAAACCTTCCCTACCGAATCAAAAGTGAAATCATTCGAATCTCAGTTGAAAGCTAAACATTAAGAGGTGAACAAATAAGGCATACTTGCAGTATAACAGATACACTCGTTATCTTCGTCCAGTGTGCAAAGTAACCCATGTCTTTTGTTATTCACAGCATTCGATGACAGTAAAACACAGACATTTTTCATTCATTCAGTAAAGTGTTTGAAGTTGATGATGCTTTCAATACAGATTCTCAGAATCGCTGCAATGTCTCCTCGAGCATAAAAGACACAATTTACTGTAAAGAAAAGAAACAAAGCTAGTAAAACAAGTCAGACTTCAAAAGTTGTTTGAATCATGCGTTTGTGATACAATTGCAGAGAAACTAAATAAACAAAAACCAGGCATAGAACGTATATATATATATAATATGTCACACTTTTCTTCTTCATTCTGTTTTTAAGGCTTATTCTAAAGCCAACAATTAAAGTTAACTTTAAAACCAATAACCTTTGAAACGCAACTGTTTATCAAAGAGTTTGAATGCAACTACAAGAAATAGTATATAGCACTTATTTGAAAATATATCTTGAATTATAATACAGCCCTTCAACTTTAAAGAACTTAATATGAAATAACATTCAATTATGATAAAAAAGAAACACTTTGTTTGTAGTTGATAACCATGTGCGATAATACAAACTAAAAACGAAAAAAACAGCTTTTATTTGTACGTTAAGATAAAATACTTCTTCAAAAAAGAAACCTTTCGTAAACCAAATTGTTTATGTTATCAAATAAAAATGACACCAATGAAGTAGATATATTTACAAGTTTTAAATAACAATTATAAAAATGCAATAGTAAAAAGAGTAAACCATTTAACACAGAAAAACATATAATATACCTTTAACAGTGATTTACATGAAACATTCTTATATGTAATGCTTAAATACGTACTCACAAGTATAAAAGTAAAAGGACACTCAGCAGATAGTCCCAGGCGGCTTTGCTACAAAAACCCACATAAAAAGTTAAACGGAACAAAAAAAAGAAAAATGTAAAGATATATCACCTATTTTAGGGATTGCGTGTATTTGTCTCATACCAAAGCTACATTGGGTTATCTGTCTAGTCCAGCGAGGGGATTCGAACTCCTGATTTTAGTGTTGTAAATCTGTAGACGTACAGCTTTCCAGGCGGGGGCGGATCGGCATGGCCAGGTGGTTAAGGCACTCGACTCGTAATCCGAGGGTCGCGGGTTTGAATCCCGGTCACACCAAATATGCTCGCCCTTTCAGCCGTGGGGGCGTTATAAGGTTACCATTCTTTGGTAAAAGAGAAGCTCAAGAGGTGGCTGTGGGTGATGATGACCAGCTGTCTTCCCTCCAGTCTTGCACTGCAAAATTAAGTACGCTTAGCATAGATAGCCCTCTTGTGGCTTTACGCGAAATTCAAAACAAAACAAACACACCGGGGACGCCCATTCTAAGAGAGGACAGACTAACAGCTTTTTTTAAACAATCATAGGTGTCACAATCTCAGCTTGAATCAAAATATGATGTTGTCCTTATTGCGAAAAGATAATTTAACAAAAAGAAAAAAATGCACGTGTTAAAATCAAGGTAAACAGAAAAAAGAATAACAAATACTCCATAATGAAAGAACAAAATTAGGGCGTTAGGAAATGATAGCCATTACATAAGTGAAACTAAAAATGTCATACTGATTATAATGGTAAAAGAAAACTGTTTCTTATTCGTGGGTGTATTTGAGCAGGTTATGGTGCATTAAACATGTATAATACTGTACAAAAGTTAATCAAAAGTTAGATTTCAGGATATTTTCTGTAAACATTGAAAGGTAAATCACAGGTGAAATTTTATTAATATAATTATTTAATACAACAGAAACTCAGTGGACATGCGTCAGTTCAATGAATATTTAATATTTTGTTTGTTCCCCTTTTTAGAAAAAAACAGGAAGAGAACAGAGAAATAAGTATTGTTTAACAATGGCCTAAAATTTGTTGCATTTTATTAGTTTGTTAAGTTTTATGATATATGATATTAAATGAACGTAATTAATCTGTGTGTATAATGTCAGAAATAATCATTTATGACGTAGTTAAAACAGTGGTGGAAAAATGAATTAGCATAAAATGGTATCCAATTATTTTGCTTGTATGTTTGTTTTGAATTTCGCGCAAAGCTACTCTAGGGCTATCTGCGCTAGCCGTCTTTAATTTAGCAGCGTAAGACCAGAGAGAAGGCAGCTAGTCATCACCACCCAACCCCACTCTTGGGCTACTCTTTTACCAACGAATAGTGGGATGACCGTGGCTTTACAACGCCCTCACGGCTGGGAGGTGAGCATGTTTGGTGCAATCGGGATTCGAACCCGCGACTCTCGGATTACGAGTCGAACGCCTTAACACGCTTGGCCATGTGGGGCGGGTATATAATTATAATGATTTTTGATTATGTTAATCTACCCCATGATTATCTTTAATAGTATTAATATTAGTTTATTTATATTATGACTAATTAATCGATTATATCATATTCAAAGTTGTAAAGTATATTTCATATATTATGGGAGGATATGAAGGTATAACTGTTAAATTCTAATCCTTAATAACTCGTGTAATCAGTATTTATATTATTAGTAGAGATATATAGATGATGCTTGTTAATAGGTTAGATTGATTAATTTACGTAATGTATTGTGGTAATACTTAACGAATAAGATTAATGAGTTTAGTCAAGAAGTAAACACTAGGAGACTAAATATTCTCAAACTAGAATATTGTAAGAATAATAAGATGCCGAGCCAAATTATTGTAAACGTTATTCAATATATGATAGTAAAACAGAAAGAGAAAATTTAGAATGTAACATTTTTCTTAAAGATAAATTTTTTTTTTATGAAGGGAAGAATGAAGGGTTTATTGCATTTTGGCCATTTCCAAATGATTCAAGAACTGGGAAAATATAAATTATGCATATCACAAAAATATTCTACTTGTGGTACATACATGTGTATTAAATATACAATAAAAGGAAAAATTGCGCAAATTTAGTGAATTCGTAAGAGTGATTAATCAAGTAAGGAAACGTGTGTCAAGTATAAATCAAAGATACATTCCAGTTCGTATTAAATAAATAGATGTTTATCTTATCTATAAACTGATGTTATCACAGTCGTGGAAGTGTATCTATAGACGTAACGACTGGAGACAAGATGTGTATCAATAGACTGATGACACCATAATAGAGAAAAATCTAGAGAAGTTTATATTAATGTGGACACAACTTTGAAAAAGGGATTATTTGGAACTTTGATGCAGCATTGATGTTAAAAAGGCGAAGAGAAATACAAGCAAATAAGCTGTCAAGTGATCATTGTTGATTATAACCAGTTATTGAAGTACTTTTATTTTTGGTTATTGAAATCATGATGAGTTTGCAAAATTGATCCAATTAAATGTCTGTCTACCTTGTGGTTTAGACGTGCACACTATATGGAAGGTTCTAGGATGACAAAAAATGTGGTATAGTGATCTCTGTTTAATGTAAAAGAGTTAGACTTTCCCCAGTCCTGAAGAAGTTTTCATGATTCTGTTGAAAGATATCGAAGATAATAAAGACTTCAGTTTTTGAAGGGGTTCAAAATTCTGCTTCAATCTTGATGTAACTAATAATTGCTATTTCTAACAGAATCGGTCCTTCCGCTGGTACAGCAGTAAATCTACGGATTTACAACGCTAAAATCAGCGGTTCAATTCCCCTTGGTGGACTCAGCAAATAGTCCAAAGTGGCTTTGCTATAAGAAAAACACACACACTATCAGAATCGAGTAACTTTGTTAAAATGGAATGTGTTATGTTTATTAATAAGTTATGTTTGAACAAATTGCTTTCAATGGGTTAAATGGTAGTTTGCCGGCAGTTTTAGGTAATTTAATGGCTATTACAAAAAGATTAATCAAAGAACAGTTACCTGTGTTTTTTTTAATTTAATAGTTGTAATAATGATATTTTATGGATACTTTAGGTAATTTTCATGTAGATGAGTATCTGAATATATATTTTAAAAGTGTTGCTTTTATTTGGAATTTCAGTGTCTGAATCGATTCTTTATTGTAGTCGTAAAGTTCCTCGAGTCAGTGTACTCCACTCGTAACTATATATCCAAATTTAATGCAAATCTATTGTAAATGGATTTGAAATCAAACTCCAATAACTAAAAAATACAGCCACCTGTTAGCTGTTACAAAATAAATAAAGCTCTTACATTAAATGGCCTTAAAGACACAACAAGAACAAATGTCATGAGGTGACAGTGTCAATTGAACAAAGAAACCAAAGATATCTCTTGAATTCAAGGACACTATTAATTCAGTTTAACCTGTAGTTCTAGTAGTAAAGACCAATTTATCATGGACTTTAGCCTGAGAAAAAGAAATGTGTAGCTGAGCAAAATCAAGTAAAAACAAATGTCACTCTGTCATTGAAACTTCTCTTATTTGTTTGATAATAAATATCGTATTTGTTTTTAGTAATTTTGTGGACTCGTTATTTTATATACGCAATGGGCGAACTCAGTTACATTATCAGGATTAAAATTGTTATTCTTATTCATTGGGAACATCTTGTGTTATCAGTTTTTACTTGAAAATATTCTTTCTATATACATTTAAATATGTATGCAGTAGTTTTGAGCTGAGGGTTATTCAAACAGTGAGTTGAGTATTTATGAAATTGCATCATAGGAGCTTAAGATGACGGTATATCAAAAAATTACTGTTCTTTCTTGCTCTTTTGTAGTAACTGTCATTTATATTTTTTATTGTCTTATTTCCCATTATTATTATCACAAACATTTAGGTGTATATATCCCATTTACACAACGCTGTATAAAACAATGAAACGTTTATTATTTTATATTGAATTTCACGCAAAGCAATTCGTTACCTTTCTGCGCCAGTGTATGACTAGAGGAAAGGTCATCACCACCCACCGCTAACCTTTGGGCTACTCTTTTATCAACGAATAGTGGTATTGATTATCACATTATATCACCCCACGAATGAAAGGGCGCAAATGTATGGTGTGACGAGGATTCGAAACCACGACCCTCGGATTATGAGTCGAGTGCCTTAACCACATGGCCGTGCCGAGTCAACCAAGTAAAGAAGCCCTATTAAAAGGTAATTGCTTCTCATAGCCTTTTCTATCAATAATATGTTTGAAATAACCAGAAAGAAGATGCCAAGATTGAACATTTGGTAGATGCTACAAAGTGAGATGGATAAAGTATGCCTACTCAGACGTTTCGCTCTTTTATTATTTTACAAATTATAAAGAAATGAGGCACAGTTGGTGGATCAGTGGTAAATGTACTAATTTAACAACAGTAAGATCGAAGATTGAATTCCCCAAGATGGGAACAATAGATTGACCAATGTGACTTTGATATAAAATAAACAAATTTAAAAAAGTTATATCTGATCTTTATTCAAACTGTAAGGATTTAAAAATATTTTTCGTTCATTCACTAAAGAGCGTTAGCAGCTCGTTCTTTAGATTCAGACGGTAATAACTGTTGTGAAACGTAATAAAATGTGAACATTCCAGATGCAAATAATAAATCAATTTTGATTGCGTATGTATTTTTTACACCCTCTGGTTACACAATTCTGATTGTTTTATAAAAGTGCTTATTGAAAACAATGCAAATGTAAACACGGCGTTTGTCTTAAAATCTTCATGGGTTAACCAATATATTTTCTATTCAATACAAAATTATTTTCACATATATTTTTGAGTGTTAAAGACCCAGCCTAGCTGACGAACTCTGATGTTGTATTTAGTTTAAGTTCTTTTGGATACTGTTTGTGAAAAATAAAAACTCAATCTGATCTGATTGCTATTTTTTCAAAATTTGGAACTAAATCAATAAAATACTAATTTGAACTTAATTTTAATTACCTTTGTGAAGCCTAGAAAACAACTTTAATACATTAACTTAGACAGTTTGTGCCACTGCATTTAATACAATAAAGGGTTTTGTATTAGCTTTGAGCAGTAATTAATTAAAACGTTAACCAGAAGATGACTTAGGAAGGTCGAAACTTTGTTCTCTGCTTTATTTATAAAAGTATTAATATTTGTAGAAGCCTTTCTGAGGAACGAAACTTACCTGTTGTATTCAAGTACATTGTTATATGAATTTTACCTGTAGTTCTACCTTATCATCGTCTTTAGCCTGAGAAAGAAAAATAAAGCTAAGCACAATCCAGTAAAAGCAAATGTGATTCTGTCAATGCAAGTTTCATCCACTTTGTTTCTTAATAATAATCGTATTTGTTTTTCGTAAATTTGTGTAAATTCGCTACTTTGTAAACACACACACGAGGAAATCTATTATTTAATATTACTTTTCTTATTTCATGGAAAAATATTCTGTTATTAGTAAATGTAACTTCCTGAAACTATTTTTTTGGGGAAATAAATTTTTATTTGAAAATATAAATTCTATATAAATTTAAACATGTATGCAGCGCATTTGTTCTTACAACTATCTACACAGTGAGTTCAGTATTTGAGACAGTGCACTTAAAGAAGCTTAAATCGACTGTGCATCAGAAATTAATATTTTTTTATTTTTCTCCAGTATTAAAAATGGTATATTTAATTCAATACCATTGTTTTAAGTGTTTTCCTTTATTATTTGCATAAAGATTCATGTTTACATATCAATTTACACAGCATTATGTCTACTCCTATAAAGAACCGCTATTAGAAGGAAATTGCTTCTCATGACCCTTTCATACCTGCCATATAATATTTATAAAACCTATCGCCAGATCACGCTACTTTCGTTGTATTTATGATAAATGCTACAGCTTGAGATAGATAAATTGTGCATTCCCAGTGTTTTTTCACTCTTTCCTACTTTTACAAATGATAGAAAAATGAAATACATTTGATGAGCATCATAGGTATAAATAGTTAAAATAAGACGTCGAAAAAGTTAAAATGTAAATTGAGTTTGCAACAGCAAACATTAATTTGTGTACGTTAAGATTCTCAAAATAGCGTTTCTGGGACGATCAATGGTAAGTTTACCGACATAACAACACTAAAATATAGGATTGAATTTCCCGACGTGGGAACAATGTGACTTTTATCTAAAATAATCAAACCGAAAAAAAAGTTGTATCTGATCTTTGTACAAACTATAAAGAATTTAAAATATTTTTCGTTCGTTCACTAAAAACCTTAAAGCAGCTCTTTCTTTACATTTAGAAGGTAATAAGCGTTATGAAACAGAATAAAGTGCGAACATTTCAGATGCAAATAATAAATCAATTTTGACTGAATAAGTATTTTTTTTACAAACTTCGGTTAAGCAGTTCTGATTGTTTTGTAAAAAAAAAAATACTGATTAAAAATATTGTAAAGTAAAACTAGTTTTACTCCAAAAAGCTTCATGGGTTCACTTATATATTTTCTAATAAATTTAAATGAATTTAACATATACTTTTGAGTCTTATAGACCCAACCAAGCTGATGAGTTCTGATGTTATATTTAGCTTAGGGACTCTTGGATACTGTTTGTGGGAAACAAAAAGTCAATCTGATCTGATTGCTATTTTTGATGATTTGAAACTAAATGCATAAAATGCTAATTTGAACTTAACTTTAATTAACTTTGTGAAGCTTAGAAAACAACTTTAATGCATTAGCTTAGACAGTTTCTGAATGTAATACAATATAGAGTTTTGTATTAAATTTGCGCAATGATTAATTAAAACGTTTGAAGGGTTGTAGAATACTGATTCCAATCTTCTTTGGATTATGAAAAGCCGCAATATTTAGAGGCTAAAAAAAAGCTGAAATTATGATTTTATGAGTTTAGAAAGATATGTGTACGTCCAATTAGAAACTGTAATTATAATTAATACATTTAATGCGATAACAGCGTTGGTAAAATCTCACTTTTTTACTTTGTTAGTAATGATAAAAGAACACAAACCCGTGCATAGTTATCAGAGGAAAACCGCAATAAATGGAACAAATTGTCAGAGGTGTGACATTAGAAAGAAAAGTTCAGACACATTCTTGCGTCCGTTTCAGTCTCACGTGTTCTTCTCTCAGGGGCCGTATAGGCGTTTATCAACCAATTTATGCGTCCATTCATGCGTCAGAATATCAAACTTCTGAAAGCTTGCTTCTTTTATGTGGTTTTTCACTTTTTAAGTATTGGTATTCTTATAAGCCATATTTTCTATGTAATGATTTAAATTTCAATTATAAGCCGTAAGATATTGAAATAAAACTATTTATCAGCATAGATTTAAAATACCGAGAATGCTTCAAATTTGCTGCCAATTTTTAGAAAATACCATTGAAAAAACGAGACAGTTGTGATTGGTAATTAGTTTTCAGTTGATAGTATCATTTGGTTCAGTGAAGTATGTTGCTTTGATAAAAGATTTGGATTATTGTTAATTATTGCGTATATATTATGTTACTTAATTGATTTGCTCGAAAATTTTGAGTTTATTTTTTTATAATTAGTCGTAGCAAAATTAGTTATGTATTTTCGTCGCATTGTGCTTTGTAAAAATGTTCAGTCATACAAGTTAGAACAGTGTGAAAATAAAAACAACGTTTATAAGCGTTGAGTAGGAAATGAATAAATCTATTAAGTTCTGTGGACTGGACTTCGCATTGGTTTTATTAAATAACACTATGTAACATAAATTTTGTTCCTTGATGGTATGTTTTATTTCGTAATTCCTTATGTTGCAAAAATACAGAATATGACCATTATTTTCTTCAAACGTTGATTTTGTGACCTGGATAATAAAATTTGGAAATTAACCTATTTTCTGTGTAAAAACGAGCAAATTCGCACATGCTCATCAATATAAAGTCTGAATAAAACAACATATTAATCAATATTTACGTGTATTTATACTAAAGTTATACAAAAATGGTTAGAAGTGAGTAGTTTTTCGAGATTTGCGACTGTAATGTAAATCACTTTCACGTATCAGCCCCCAAATATAGTCTCCCATCATGTTTTCGTTATACGCTTCCAGGTCACAAAAGCAAAGTTTGAAGAGAAAAATATGTCTTTTCCATTTACTAGAAGCATAAGCAAATGGGAAATAACTTTCTGCCCAGCAACAAGTAAAAGTAAAAATAATGTTACATAGTATAATTTAACAGAATGACAATCTTTAGATTTTCACTTTAAATACAAGCCGCCAGATGGCAATAATGACGTATTGACCTTAGACAATGGGAAAGAGATGTTTTTGTTGTTTTTTTGAATTTCGCACAAAGGTACTCGAGGGCTATCTGCGCAAGCCGTCCATCATTTCGCAGTGTAAGACTAGAGGGAAGGCAGCTAGTCATCACCACCCACCGCCAAATCTTGGGTTACTCTTTTACCAACGAATAGTGGGATTGATCGTCACTTATAACGCCCCCACGGCTGAAAGGGCAAGCATATTTGGCGCAACGGGGATGCGAACCCTCGATCCTCAGATTACGAGTCGCACACCTTAACACGCTTGGTCATGTTATGAACCTTAAAATGGACGTTTTTAAACATTGTGATATACTTCTGAGTTGTGTATCTCATGACAAAAGGTATGGTCTACAATAAAATACATGTGTATGTATTCTAAAAGAAAAGCCACACCGCTGCCTTCTGTTTTCGATCCAGAAATCACACATTTGTCGTTTAAAACCACAACTGTTTACAATAACAACTTACCAAGATCTATGTATTGTTGAACGTCTTCAAAGTGTATTTATTTAGAGTTTTAGTTTTTAAAACGTAAACACCAATGAAGCTATTATAAAATATACGGGAATTTGGTAATGTTAAGCGTGACAACACAAACTGTCTTTACCAATTCCATCTCCCCTCTTCATTGCGTGAGGTTGACACGTGTGTGAAGCCGTCAGGCAACGTGCCTGACATCTGGCGTTTTAACTACAAACAACTTTATAACATTTATATCAAGGAGATCACGCAAGAGTTTCATAAAATATATGTATTACATAGTTAACGAAAAATATTAAAATGTATTATCATATGAAAATTGTTCTTAGAAAGTACGATGAATTCTCCATATACGAACACTTAAAACGATCAACAATCAATAATATAAGTTCCCTATTAATGCAAGATTACTCCAAGTTAATCTTGGAAGCTGCATATTTAGTTGCAATATGAAATACGTAAAGCTTGAATCAGGTAACAAAACTCACATCATTATATTTTATATGTCCTTTACAACAGTTCACGATTATCCAATTTTAATTTCTCGCAAGCTCACTGTCATGAACCAAATGTTTGTTTCTTAAAGCTAAGGGTTGGTTTTGAAAATCATGTTCTACTTGGTACTAAAATATTCTTGTTGCATTATGGAAATGCTGTTTGTGACAGCTTTAGTTTTCTGTTCTTAGACGTTTTGAAAGGAAAATATGGTTGTTGTTTTTTCAAGTAGAAATTCATTTAATAACGTAAGTTTAGAATTATAACATTCTGTTTCTCTGTTCCTAATTTGTTTTCAAGTGTAACTAGATGTTATTCATTAGGAGTTCCAATTCTTAATCGAGTTTTCTCGCAGACATACTAAATCTATTGTTTCCTCATCCTTGCTTTATTATGATAGATATAGGAAATTGTATATACGAGATGTAGAAATACAAATATCTTTGTTTATTGATGTTCATTAATTTAAAATATAAATTTAAACACAATAAATTAACGTACAAATTCCTCATCTTGAACCTGAAACTATTATAAATCATAATCAAATTATCCTGATGGATAAATGACTATTGTAAATATGTTGCTCAGATGTGTGGTTGTTGTTTCTGAAGTGCGTTTTTCACGTTTCTAAGAAGAACATAAGCTATAAAATAGCATTTAATTTATAAAGGGGCCCGGCATGGCCAAGTGTGTTAAGGCGTTCGACTCGTAATCCGAGAGTCGCGGGTTCGAATCCCGGTCGCACCAAACATGCTCAGCGTGGGGGCATTATAATGTGACAGTCAATCCACCTATTCGTTGGTAAAAGAGTAGTCCAAGAGTTGGCGGTGGGTGTTGATAACTAGCTGTCTTCCCTCTAGTCTTACACTGCTAAATTAGGGACAGCTAGCGCAGATAGTACTCGAGTAGCTTTGCGCGAAATTCAAAAAATGAAAAACAATAAAGGGTAAACGTCGTTTTAAAATAATGAGGCTTACGATAATATTTGTGTTTATGAGAAGTGAAGTCCAGAAAATTGCTTGTTTGCTTATTTTGAATTTCGCGCAAAATTACACGAAAAAGTTGAAAGGGCGAGCATGTTTGATGTGACAGGGATTCGATCCCGCGACTCTCGAATTGCAAGTCGAGAGCCTTAATCTTCCTAGCCAAGTCCAGAAGAAATGGAAGATTCATGATTAGACAAAAACACTTAATGTAGATAGAAGTAAAAGTAAAATATTTGTTAAACATATTAAATATATTAGACTGAGTAACAATACACATATAAACTAAAATATTAAAGTAATACTTATGAAAGAAAAGTGTTACTCATAGAGAAAATGATAAGTAACGTTATTGAAGAAATGATAAAAAAATCGCTGAAAAATAGAATTTTCTAATATTTTCAGAAAGATTGAATTAAAGTCTCGAATTTCTGACACACGAGAAATATTTGAGCTGGTCAAAACAAATCTAATATTTAGTGTGTTTTGGCCGAATTAGATAAACTTCTCATCTTAACTTTGTCTAATCTTCATCAGTTCATGGTGAGTCACCATTTTAGAACAAAACATATTGAAGGGCGGGGGTTAAGCAATAAGTCAGGTGATGTTCCTCTTTCTTGGAGACGGGGTACCATATGTTTCTGAACAATACCTATAATTCATCAAAACCAGCTGTCCTTTAATAACACTTGTTACATTAATCCTATAAATCCTGTAGTAGTCGACCATTCACAAGCATTAGACAAGATAAGTGTTTTCACATCCAACAAGTTTAGCATTATCTCAGACGAAGTAATTTCTGGACGAAAAAAAAACAAAAAAAAACTCTTTCAATAAAATGCAGATAAAGCTTTCCTTGATTTGTTGTCTCACGTTTATATTACTCATAAGTCTTGATGAGTACGCTGCCGAAGAAGATATAAACTTTAAAGTTTTTGGAATGTTCCGTCTTATATATGTTCAAAGAAATATGGAATAAATGTCACCGAGTCACTAAGAAAGTTTGGGGTGCTTGTGAATACTGCAGAGAAGTTCAGGGGAGACTCTATTACAATATTTTATGCAAAGGACCTTGGACTTTATCCAAGGATTGAAGAAGGTTCGTACATTAATGGCGGACACCCTCAGGTATGTTTTATTTACTGATGTGAGAAATAAATAATCCTATTCTTGTATATAACTGGCATAATGTTTTGTAAAAAGAATGTTCCGAAAGGTAACACTAATTGACATACCTTCATAAAGTATCTTAATTTAATAAGAATAACAATACACAGACGTATATATATATTACTGTTTCGTTGATAAAGTTTCTTTAAAATTATTGAATATTTTCTTTAGGTTCTCATTTTTATGTTCTTTAGGTTATTTTTGAATTTTCTTTAGGTCTCATCCATAATATTGTACAGTTAATTTGAAGGTGTATAAATATGTATATATACATTCATAAGGTTTCTCAAAAGTCATACAATTCCCAGCAGTTGTGAAGTATCGAATATCTGCTGACGGAATTGTGCATTTAGACATATCGAGGGCAAATTCTCTACCGGACAATATTTTTACTCCACATGGTGTACTGACGTAAAGGTGAAATGAAAAACAATCAGAGATTATTTGTGAAACTATTGCTTTGAAATGAAATATTTCGATAGTTATAACGCACAGAGATATCACTCCATGATTATTTTATACATTGTTTTTCTTATGTGTTTGACATAGATTTTTAACTGGAAAATATTTCGTTTTAATACATTATAATATACAGGATGTGGACAAAAGAAAGTGGCTACCCTTGAAAATGTTGCTACTTTGTTATATTTTTTATTAGGTAACAGAACGCACACGACAAGATCTGTCCACATATGGTCTGAAATCCTAATTTTAACGCTGACTTTCGTTAATACCTGAATTTTTCACGAATAGCACAAAAACGCCAAGCGAAAGCTATCTGCGCTAGCCGTCCCTAATTTAGCAGTGTAAGACGAAAGGAAAGGCAGCTAGTCATCAACACCTACCGCCAACTTTGGGGCTACTCTTTCACCAACGTATAGTGGGATTGACCATAACATTAAAACGCCCTTACGCTGAAAGCATATATGGTACGAGTCGAACGCCTGAATACGCCTGGCCATGCCAGAACAATCACCACTTACTACAGTTTTTTTTAATATATACCGGTAGTTAAAATATATATATATATATATACACGTACACATACACACACAAAAAGTATCAAAAACCTCAAATTCCCTGTTGTTGCACAGTAACTGTGAAGTGTCAAAAATCTGTTTACGTAATACTGTTTAAACAGATTGACGTCATATTTTTACCTGACATTTTATGCTGACATAAAGGTCAAATATTGCTTTGAGGTAAAATTGTTCGATAGTTATATCTCACACATATACGGAGTTTAAACTGATATTCCTGAGCGAGTGGCTGCCATCCTTCTTTGTGAACTTCAGGAAGATCATCTTCCGTGTTTGACTTGCGATCTTTCGTTAGTCGGTTTAACGCAGGCCATAAATTTTCAATCGGATTAATATCAGGTGTACAAAACGTTTTATAAAAAAAAATGTAACATGAATAACGAGAAATTCAAGTATTTACAAAAGCCAGTGATAAACTTAGAATTTGATATTATCTTTGAACAAATCTCGTCGAGTGCGTTCTAAGATACATAGTTTTAATAATTTTTCTGTTATGTAATAAAAGATATAATAATTAACATTTGTTCACTCCCTGTATACATAATGAAATAAATAGCTTAATCATTATTATTAACATTAATTTTCAAAAGAAGATTAAACCCAGCACGAAAACAATAACGAAATTAATATAAAATATGCTTTAAATTTTTTTTTCAAAATACATTCTTAGTGCTTCTTATGTATATACTTACACATAGAGAAATTAATATTTTAGTGAATCGATCATATGTTATATAATATAACTTCTGAGCAGAACAGTAAAGCTTGTTTTCTATTGATTCTCAGATAAACTCTGTATAACAAACCAAGTAAGTTATAATTTTAGACCCCACCACTTTTATTCAGCTTAGTGATATGAATAAGCACCTTGAGAAGGCTAAGAACGATATTGAAACGAAAATACCAAGTAAAGATTTTGATGGTCTTGCCGTTATCGACTGGGAATCTTGGAGACCAGTGTGGGAGTATAACTGGGGCGGTTTTCAGCAGTACCAGACAATATCACGTGAGCTTGTAAAAGAACAACATCCAAACTGGTCAGTAGAAGAAGTGGACGAGAAAGCTGCAGCTGAATGGGAAGAGGCTGCCAAGTAAGATTAACACTAGTTAACAGTTAACCTACTTTATGTGTCCATCACGGGGAATCGAGCCCCGAATCTAGTATTATAAGTTCGTAAATTTAAGTTCGTAAATATCTAAATTGTTCTTTTTTGCTATTGAGAATTCTTCGCGATTGAATATGAACGAAATTTCTTCCTGTGGTATTATCATAAAGTATAAATAAAATTTTATTATCTCTATCCAATAAACAGAAGGATAGATTCATTAGTGTTCGGTTACAGTGTGTAATAATGATCGTTAAAACGATCTTAGATTTGGGTGTTTTCACTTATGGAAACAGCACTGAAGCATCTATCAGTTTAAAAGTCAACTACAATAGACAGGAGAAAGAGATCACCAAACTTCAAAAAAAAATTCTGAATCACGTTTTTAGAATGGCAAAAACCTTCGGTGCAAACAAAAACAACTAGTTCGAGTTAAAGCTAATGTGATTAATATCACACGTGTTTCATTTTAAAGATTGATTTCACAACCGAAGCAACTAGTATTGATTATTGTTTGTTTCTATCATATATATGTTTAGGGAAACTGAAAATTTCAGTGATGTGAATACCTTTACCTACAATATCTACCGTTAAACTTTCAATACAATTAAAAGTCATGTTGAGAGAAAATTTCAAATTGATTTTCAATACATAACTCAGTTTATGTTGTTGAACTAGATTGTGTATTTATAGTTATAAGATTGTGTTTGCGTTTTATTGTAGAGAGTATTTTGTTTTTATTAATAATATACTTTTTTTTTCAAAAAAACAGGGTTTGGATGCTTGATACGTTACTCATGGGTAAAACTGAACGCCCTCTTGGTAAATGGTGCTACTATTTATTTCCTGACTGTTACAATTATAAAAATAAAGATCAGCCAGATGAATACTTGTGTAGAGAAAGTGTTGTAGCTGGAAACAACAAGTAAGTTACATGCTAACATTAAAGTATTTACGTATGAATATCCCTTCCAATATTTTATATGTAATTTTGTTGCTTAATTAAATAACTAGGTCGAAAATACGACGTTAATCATTAACTATATAATACAATGGTGATTAACCTTTAAAAACTGGATTGTTGTAGCTGTGTGCATCCTTTCAGAACTAGATTGCTGTAATTGTAGTCGCCTTTTTGAATTGGATTGTTGAAACTGTAACTTATTTCCTAAATTTGGAATTTGTTTGAATTCGTGTTTACACTATACTGTTAGGCCATTTTCAATGTTTCTTAAATTGTTTTATTTTATTTCATATGTTAATGCGTCCGTTAAAACTAATTATAAAATTATAAAACATTACATATGGCAATAGAATACATTTTGCTGAGATATATGAACCGAATTTATTGTTAATTTAATTGAACAATGAATATAACTTATAAATAATATCTAATCACCACCTTCCATCTTCGCATTATAAAGAATGAAATCACGTGATCCTCAGAAAACAAGCCAGACATCCTAACCACTGGGCCACGTCGGGCTCATAAAGTAGTGAACAAACAGAATGAAGTATTCTTTTACACAAATTTAGCAAGCATTTAAACTTAGTGACTAATTTCCTTATTTCAGTCTGACTGCTGAGTTGAAAAATAGAACATATCTGTGGGGAGTTTAATCTAAAATAGTTCTAATACAATGCTTCTGTTTCATAATGAGTCACAACAGCAGTACGAAACAATTCTAGTGTGTCACCTGTTTCTACAAATGGTTATAGTTTAAGCTAAGTTTGAAGATGTTATGATTGAAAGTAAAAGGGAATGTAAATATAAAAACTGAAAAGTGAGAGTAAACAAGAATATGTAACGGCATGTGAATCCACATTCTGTATTTCTTATCCACTGCTAACAAGGTATTTCGGACAATACCTGGACTCATAAGGCTAACTTAGGCTGTTCTAGCACATTATAAAATAATTTGCTTACAATATCCGTAAAATTAGTTCAATATTTTATAAATCAATTAAAAGAAATATTTGATAAAATATCTGGTGTTACTCAGTCTCATGTTTCTTGTTTGCATAAGTTTAACTTTTGAAACGTATTTCGTTTATGGTTGATGAATATTTAGCTTTCATATTTTAATTGTTGTAAAACAACTTAAACCACTTTTGTTTTAGTTAAGTTAATTATGTCTCAACACTAAAATTTATAAAGACTGAAATAATTATTATAAATGTCTGAAGTTTAATCTTGATGTCTTTATCAGGTTAAGGTGGCTTTGGGAAACAAGTACTGCCCTCTGTCCGTCAATTTATCTTCACAAGAAGAAACTGGATGCGACAAATTTTACACAACGTATTTGGTTTACCCACGGTCGTTTGGCGGAAGCTTTACGCGTCCGAAGCTCTGATGTTCCTATTTATCCATACATAAATTACTTTCCGGACGGTAGTGACTCAACTGTACCTGAGGTTAGTTTTCTTTTCGTTCAGTTCTGAATCAAAAACATATTTTGATTGACAAAATGTTATCATAATTCTTTGAAATATTCACTATAACTTGAAGCTTTTAGATAGATGAAGAAAAGCATATTTATAATTATACTTCAAAAAGTCATTTATCAGCACATTATAGTGTGTGTATGTTGTGTATATTAATACTGTTCTTCTCATTTCTTTAGGAAGATTTTTACCGAATGATGGCTCAGACAGCAGGCTTGGGTATGGAAGGTGTTGTAGTTTGGGGATCTTCGTTTCATGTTGCCAGTCAAGAAGACTGTAACACATTGGACGAATATGTAACGTCTGTAATTGGTCCAGCAACACAAACAATAACAAGAACGTCATAAAATGTGCAGAAACTGTGTGCAAGGACAGGGTCGCTGCGCCTGGTTTGCCAACCCATATTCAGGATGGCGAGAATTAACGAATCCATCCGACCCTCACTTTTCGTTTAATGATATAACGTGTACTAATGTTTCTAAACAGTAATTTGTAAACTACAGACTGTAACTGCAGGACTAATTAAGTATAATTTTATTTGTTAAGGGTCTTTACTTGTACTTGCACCACCCTGAGCACGTTGCTTTAAAATAAACCACTGCTAGTCAGAAAACAAACAGTTATTGATTACTTCATGATTAATGCTAAACATATTTGATTTTCATGTGTACTATTATCAGAAGATCAAATGAACACCTTGATGTTGAAATGCATTTACTAAACGCAATAAAATACGTATCAACTGTTTAATGAAATATAATTTGAGATAAATTACTTAGGCATTCTTACAGAATAAAAAGTAGACACTTCCTATAGTCACTAACCGTTGAGACTGCTTGTTTGATTTTATGAAAGAAGGAGACTGAAATCCATCAATGTAACACGGGCTTAACGGCCAAACACAAGAATCATGGAAGTTTCAAAATAACACACACAGTTATTCAGGAACTGGTCAGAACCACCTTGGTAAATATTGTGCAGCAAGATCTGTACAATAATTTGCCTGTAGCTACTTTCAAAGTATTCCTGTCTGCTCATGCTACTGCTGACTATTGTGATGCTTAAACCTTCCCGACCGAATCAAAAGTGAAATCATTCGAATCTCAGTTGAAAGCCAAACATTAAGAGGTGTACAAGAAAGATAATACATTGGCAACTGCTTTGTTAATCATGGTGAGATAATAGCTTTATTGATATATACTAAATTTATTATCGTGGGTAAACCTTAATACTAGCTAGTATGGATACTTGAGGATGTTGTATTACACTTTAAATATGATCAATGATCAACAGTTTAAGAACAGGAGTCATGGACTGTATAGTTTACATAATTAACAAAAGTTTAATATAGTAAAAACTAAAAATAATTCACAAAAACACATTACCACAACATTTCACAGCACTGGATGCACAGCACTGATATTAGGAAAACATACAAACACAATGAATAAACAGAAAGACAATTACTGACATACATTAAGCTTACCCATGGATAACGTCTCTCTGAGAA
This sequence comes from Tachypleus tridentatus, assembly GCF_004210375.1. Lineage (NCBI taxonomy): Eukaryota > Metazoa > Arthropoda > Merostomata > Xiphosura > Limulidae > Tachypleus > Tachypleus tridentatus. Next base: position 95,906,214 of record NC_134828.1, read on the forward strand.
CATGGAGATGATCTGTGTGAAACATACATTCATAACAGTATTAAAAGTTACAACATAATACAATCGTAGTCAGTGCACATGAAATTACCTAAAGCCCCAATGAAGAAGAAAAATTTCAGTTGATACATTTTTTGTGGATGTGAATTCTGATATATTGGAGAAAAAAAAAGGCCAAAAAAATTGCTCTGACACCAGTAACATCACACTGCTTGGATGGCTTTAGAGGTATATTTAGGGACGTATTGATTATCTCAGCTGTCCCATTCTTAGGATTAAGCTGAAACTAATAAATGAATAAATTTATTAAAAGCTCCGAACTAGCCATTATTATCATAAAGATATCAAGCCTTCTCTCAAACATATTTAATCATTCTGCCTCCATTCCAAAAGCTGTTAGAAAAACAAAATTATCTTAACAGAAAATGATTTTTAGCTTGCATGTACCCTATTCCTTCTAGTGTCACCATTAACTATGAAGAAAGATGATGCAGCAACACTATCAATTCCCTTTACAATCTTGAACCCTCAATCAGATCTCCTTTTATTTTCACGAAAAAACAATTTATCCGACAACCCATTCATCCCAAGAACCATCTAGTAACCCTCTGCTGAATCATTTCCAAAAATTCAATATTATTTCTAAGATAAAGAACCTAAGACTGAATAAAATAATCTAAATGTGGATTAACCAGTGAACCATGATCACACGTTAGTTTTTTCTCTTCTGGAGTTATATAGTGTCCTCTTGAAAATACTAATGTCAAAAGTTAATCCACTTTTGATGAACTATTTGTGATGATCAAAATGTACAGATGATTTTTGCCAAATATTCGCATTTTCCCGATATTAGGTGTTAATTGCAGTTATATCTTTTGAGGTTTATAGTACATCAACTATAGCAAACCAATTACATATACAGTCTCTGAATGTGTTGTGAGGGCTACTTTTTATTACCGATAGGCGAGATTATTAAAATTTCATTTAGCAACAATACTGACGATCAATGAGTACTAATTATAAACACACACAGTATATTGTTGATTTTTACATTCAAAAATATTCTACAGATTTTGTGAATAGTCAGGTATTTTTCAATAATCAAAAAATTAGCAATATAAATTACATATATTTTTATATGACACAATCAAATCTAATAACCTTATGATCATGAAATTTTATAGCACACGAAAGTGCACCAACACAAGTGTTATCTTTTCAGTGAAGACCCAACATAATGAACAATCACATGACTGAGGGTCCTTCAGAAAGGCAGGATTAGTTTCAAAGAAGCAACAGAAATTTTCCTGGTAGAATTTATAACTGATTGACAGACATGACAAGTTTTATAAAACTGAAAGACATCTTATCCAATTTTGGCCAAAAGAACTGTCTCATTATTTTGTCACATGCCGTGTTGACATCTAAATGACCTCTCATGAGGAGTTCATGGACAACTTTCAATATTTCAAAATAACTTGCTTTTTAAAAATCAATTTAATAAACTACAACTCAGTCTTCTGAAGCTGCCACTTATGGTGGTCTCCTTTCCCTTATAAGTACACCATTTTAGAAAAAGAAAAGGATTTATTTGAAGTTCATCTTATAGAAGTGCATATTTAAATAGTACAGATTGTTGCTTTGCTCGACAATCAGCTAGCTTCAAGCAAACGGAATTCATCAGATCCTCAGAACAATCATTGTCACTCACCAAGGAATTGTGAGTGGGTCACGTGACAGATTTACTGTTGTACACTTATTTTAATACCTAAGCTTGTTTCAGTACGATTTTCTTATTTACATGTGACGTATATTGTTGACCATTATTGTGCAATTTCCGCCTGATCTCTAAATTTGCAGACAATTCTTGAGAGTAAGAATCAACAATATTTGTTTTACGAAAGCAAGCAAGCATTGTTGAAAGTTCGATAAACTAGAGTAATTCGTATAAAAGCAGCTTGTCGAAAGACAGTTGAATATTATTATTAGTCAGCTACTGTCAGTGTGTTTTCGGCCTCAGAAGCTATAGTTGTAATTAGCGCCTACTAATCAAAAAACTACAGAATTTGACCAGGAATGTTATAGATTTCAAACATTACAAACCATTCAACTTCAGTGAATTAAGTTCGGGCGTTTGCATTTATATCACGACATGAAATATTTCGTCGGTAAAAAGCAAACTTATAAGCGGTGTAAGGTCAACCAAATTAGCTAGCTAAAGCAACGTGTGGCAATATCAACTCATAATTAATTTGCTTATCGTGGGCTTGGATAGAGGATGGTTGTTTTAGTTTGGAGCCCCGAGACAATTTTTTATTCTAAGTGTATACTTTCTCCAGTTAATATACTCCACTTGAGATTGTATACCTAAATTTCATACAAATCTATTGGATTTAAGGTTGAACTCCAATGACTAGCTAATACAACCACCCGTTACAAACTAAATCATAACACTTACATTAAATAGTCTTGTATATATATAAAACAAAAATAATGGTAACAAGGTGACACTGTCAACTGAACAGAGAAACCAAACTTAACTCTTGTATTCAAGGGCACTATCAGGTTGTACCGAAAGTTCTTCAAGTAAAGATCCACATTGTGTTTGTCTTTAGCCTGAGGGGGGGAAATTGTCGTTAAGCGCAATACAATAAAAGTAAATATGATTTTGTCTATACATTTTTTCTTCTTGTTTATTTCATAATAAAGACTATTTGTTTTAGTAAGTTTATTCATACTCGTTCTTTTACACACGCAGTAGGAGAAATCATCAGTTACACTATTAGATTTAGAATTATTATTCTTATTTCTCTTGAAAATATTCTATTATTTGCCAGTCTATATCAGAAGCTTTTTTAGGAAATCCGTTTTGCTTGAAAATGTAACTTCTATATACATTTAAATACGCATGAAGTCAGGACTGGATTAAGGGCAACTGATGCCCCAAGCCCAGGCCAATAATGGTGACCCCCTCCATTGCTTAACTGACCAGACATTAAGACTCAATAAGTGCTGAAAGTGAAATAAAGGTTTGAACATTTATAATCCTTCTTCAGTTTTTTTCCTGGTTGGACCCCACAGCTATATTAAATAAAATCTTTTTTTTATTTTACTTATTTAACAGATTGAGCACGTATCAAAATCAAGCAATAACTAAGGTCTTTTATTTAAAAATGATGAGGGAAATCACTAATTTGATTAATGATAATTAAAAAATGTATATTAGTTTTCACTTTGAATGAACAATTCTCACTTTGATGTTAAGAAATTCACATTTTGATGTTAACAATTTCTCACATTAAACTTAAAACCATGTAAGCAAATTATTTACTTATACTTTAATATTTATTTAAATTTAAAAAAAAAATCTTCTACATTTTTTAATTGCAAAGTCTTTGATCAAGTCCTCAAAACTAATTTGGCGTAACAAATATGCTTCTATACTTAACAGATGCGAGGCATTTAACCTGTATTGTACCACAGTTGTTCTGTTGGGATTTTTAATATGCTTGAGCTAAGAAAGTGAACGCTCAGCTGTGCAATTTGTGACCATCCATGTTTAAAATATACGCAATGTAACGTCTACGTTTGGAAACGCACACTCAATTTTGTCTTCTGAAATTATTTTATAAAGTTCAGCATGACTGAATCTGGTTTTTATAGTTTTTGTTGCACTGAACTTATGGCTCACAAATGAGTGAATCTCGGCAGAGAGATTAGTGTCCTAGTCTTCTCGGTAAGCATCAGTTAGCTTTTCGGAACACTGAGAGTACCTTTCAGTTTCAGTTGATAAAATGACATCATTTGGTACATCACTTAGGAAAGAAAATATGTGTGCTCTTTCTTTGTACACCTTTCCTCTTCTTCTCATCTGGTTTTCTAGTTTGTCAAGAATTGTATAGAAGGTGGTGATACGACATTTATCTCTGGCATTCAATCTATTTCTTGTGCATCTCCGTCACTGAGTACCTTCTTTCTGACACGTTTGTGAGTTTGAGCTGCATCGTAATCAACATCTAGTAGTATTTCCTTTGCAACTTCAGAGTCATTTGTTAAAGTGCATCGTTGGTCAGCTGATGACCAGCACAAATCTGCACGTTTTGAAGTTTACATTCTCATGTTGCAGACCTTGGCTTGCTTTATGATTTTTTTGCAAATCTCATCCCACATAATCAACATATAATCAAATTCTAGCTTTTGCATTTTATTTGCAGTATTGTTTGCTTCTCTTCTAGTGTTTCCCTTTTGTGACTGATCTTCAACTAGACATTCTAAAGCTTACAAAATCTTAGTGAAAGACTTCAAAATTGCTGTTGTTGCCATAGCATGTGACTACCATCTGGTATAAGATAGGGGTTTTAACACACTTTTATTTTCAAGACAAGCTTTAAGAATTTTCCACCGGCTGGTTCAAGCTGAAATAAATGTATAGAGCAAATGCATTACAGAAAAAAATCAACTGCCACTTGACAGCATTCAACAGCACTTCAGCCTGCCAGGTTTAGTGAATGGGCCTCAAAGAGTACATATATGGGAAACTTATTTTCCTCTAAATTCTTTTGCTGCATGCCCTTATGACGCCCAGACATGTTAGTGACATTGTGGTAAGACTGGCCCCAATATTTTGAAAAATTAACTTTGCAAACTTCACGTAATACTGCAATATCTGGTTTACCATTTCCTCACTTCATCAACAATGAACGTATGGACCTTCTGTGCCATCGGTTCAATGAGCTCTCCACAGGTTCTTTTGGACAAGTGAGAAGGATTTCGTTTTCCAGAATTTCCATATTTCGAAATGTGCCCTGCTATAAATGGATCAAACTGACTTATGAGCTCAAGCAGCCCTAAAAAATTCCCATGCTGCAATGAACCAAATTTTGCATCTCTTTCTCGAAAAGCCAGGTCAAATTCAACTGACGTACGAATAACATGCTCTAAGACATGTTCCCAGTAATTGCACTCTTCTTTACTTTGTTTTTCAACTCTTGTAGCAAACCTAAACCTTGTCTACGAGTTATGTATGTTAGCATAGAGTCTCGGTGAGCAGTGCTTCTTTCATTATAATCAATTACAATAGTATTTCGCAAGTCACTGAACCAATCACTTCCAACAATACGCAAGGAAAATTTAAAGGTAAAAAGTTTACGAACAAAGCAGTAAACTCACCCTGTTAATGATTAGTACAATAACCACTATATCTTGTATTGCTCACCATTGGCTTTTAGCCAAATGAAATATTTTTCTTTTCTTTTCTAGATTGAAGCATTTTACCATAGTCCAATAGATTTTCATTTTCAGCAATTATTTCAACTTCAGACTGTCTTGTAGAGCAACTTTTATGAACATAAAATTTACATAAATTTTACATAATTATGAACATAAAATAGAATTTACAGACAAAGTGAGATCAGTTGTGAGTCTTGTGCCAATTCAGCCAGCCTGTGACACCTTAACGTCATCATGATATTCTAACCTTGAAGTGGACGAAGTTGTACTTGTAGATGTGGAGCTTGATTCAACTTCAATCTTGTCAGAATCAGATGCAGTACAAGTGATTTCTGATGGCGGAACATCATGTTATGCAAGTTCAGTGAAAAGGTTCAACTTACCAGTCTTCGCCATTAAATCCAAATCCTTTTGTTAGGCTTAGGCTAGCGTACCTTAATTCTAATCACATATCTGAAGAATGAATTGTAACCTCAACTTTGAGGTCAGTTTTGAGCTGGGGACTTTAGATGAGCCAACGAACCATACATCAACAAAATAGGCATATGTCCGAAACTTTATCTGCATGCCTGGATTAGAAGGCAAATTAAAACGACGGCTTTAAATTATGAATAGTCCACTTCATTGTTCTAGACTACATTAGCGTTTCCAGTATACTTAACTAAATTAGTTACAGTATTTAGGCCTAGCGTTATTACCACTCAGTTCTCAGAAAATAACACTAACGTCAGGCTCAATGCTAATACATTGCAACTGAGACCACTGACATTAATCCTAGTACTCGGTACTAACTTGCTCACACGAACTTGTTCAATTCATGCACTTTTTCAGAAATCCTAAATTGATTTTGTTGACTTGTTGGTTTTTTACAGTATCATTGAATGACCACAGTACTGTACTACTACTAGTAGTATTGTGTATACATTGTCGTATATGTCGAATTCTTATAAAGGTCGAATTATCGCCTTTAAACTGCTCCGATAAGTCAAATGTTTTCCCATCTCTTCAGAAATGTAATAGAACACATATTGATATAATTTTATGTTCGCAAAATAGTTCAATTACACATAAAAGTTTATCGTCGTTGTCTCCGTGTTTGTGTTTCGGTTTGTTCGTTCGTCTCATAAAAAAATATCACAAGAGGGACAGGCATTATGACGTCAGTATAGGATCGACGAGGAAGTAAGATGAATATAATTGTTATCTCTATTTTTGGATCTAAAAATGACATTTTTGATAAAATATTGTTGGCTATTTATCCCCTAACTAAATCTCAGCTTCAGATTTGTTTATATTATAACATGATCACAAGGAATTACATCGATCTCCAAATACTCGTATAGGATACATGTGATCTATGAGCAGTGGCATTGCTACAGTGGCATTTCTTTCTAAATTTTTTCTTGGTATGATAAATTTCAAAACATGTACTCACACACCAAGGAGACGTGTTTTTTTTCCCAGCAATTTGTTTGAAGCTAAAAGAAATACGGGTCAGAAAACTTCAGTGAGAAACACACTTTTAAAAAATTATAAAACACACATGAATAATGCAATACTAAAGCAAATAAAACTAAAACAAACGAAACAATAACAAATATAATACAAAACGGAAAACATAAAACTAGCTACATCTCTCAGTGATGTCGAAAACCACTTGTTAAGAAATTTATATGCAAAACGGCTCGTTTGGGTTGAAAAATATTTTACATAGAAACGAACAACGTTGTTCGAACAACATTTTGCATATAAAATAGCTACATCTCTGTACATTTGTCACCATTTCGTTTGACTTATGTTTCTGTGGTAGTACCTCTTGTTTCTCTGTAGATGTGACTGAATAGAGCAGTAAAAGGTAAAACAAAACAGTTCTACCACCTATAATTTCTTATAAATAGCCACAACAGAAGGAATGATTGAGAAAAATATTTTATCTTCAAGGTCAGACATCATAACATACAATTATCTTTTACCTGAAGTTTCATCAACATTCTGTTCTGCTCTTTACAGTAATGTTACGCAAATCAATGACTTCTTACTTCAGTTACATAGTTTAGTGGTTTCTCGAAACTTTAGTCACTCACCGAGCCCAAGAAAAGATTTTTTTAACAATGTAGAGTAAAGTAGAACACGGCAGATAAGGACAATTACCAAAAGGTTTAATACGGCAGTGAAAGAGTTAAGAGCATGATAACTGGGGGAAAAACTCTATGGTGCCTCCTTCCCTTGGTGCCCTAAGCACGTGCTAATTTTGCTTTATGGTTAATCTATGACTGTATGCAGTACACTTTAGCTTACGAATATTCACGCACTGAGTTGAGAATTTGTAACATTGCACTTAAAGAAGCCTATAATTGTTCCTTGTTCTTTAGTACTAGAAAGGATACAGTTGACTGCCAATTTTGTTTGCAAGGTCTCATTTTCTATTATCATTATTTCAAGTATTCAGGTGAATATATCCCATTTACAAAACATATACTCCTAAAAAAATCTGTTAGAAGAAAGTTACTGCAGATCGTTGTATCTTCTCTGCCAATAGTATTTATATAGTCATTCGCCAGAAAACATCACTTTCTACATTGATTAGATGTTACAGAATGAGATAGATAAAGTGTGCACACCCAGTGTTATCGCTCTATTATACTTTTATAAATTATCAAAAATTACGCACGTATGATGAACATGTTACTTGTAGATACTAAATATAAGAAAAAATTAGAAATATAAACCGAGTTTGCAACAACCAAAACATGATGTTGCTTACGTAAAGGTATTCTAAATTGCGTTTGCCGGTGGATCAGTGATAAGTTTATTGACTTAACTATGCTAAGATCTAGGATTGAATTCCCTGAGGCGGGAAGAACAGATAGACAAATGTGACTTTGATCTGAAATAAACAAACCTAAACAATTTGTATCTGATCTTTCTAAAAACTATAAGGTATTATAAATATTTTTCGTTTACTTATTATAAAGCATAAGCAACTTTTTATTTAGATTCAGAAAGTAATAACTGTTATGAAACGTAACAAAGTGTGGACATATCAGGAGCAAATAACAAGTCAATTTTGATTGTGTGTGTATTTTTACATCGTTTAGTTACACAATTCGTATTTTAGAAAAAGTACTGATTGACTGTGTATGTATGTTTAGATCGTCTAGTTACGTAATTCTGATTAAATAAGTACTGATTGAAAAGAATGCAAATAATAACTTTACTCCTATAAACTTCGTGGGCTCATTAATCTATACAAATTAATTTTACTTATCCTTTTGAGTGTTAAAAATCCATCCAAGTTAATGACCTCTGATACTGTATTTAGCTGAACGCCTCTTGGACAGTGTTTTGTGGAGAACAAGAAAATGTATACCAATTGAGTGCTATTTTAAACACTTAAATCTGAATCCGTGAAAGACTAATTTGAAGTTAATTTTAATCACCTTTGTGAGGCTTAGAAAGCAACTTTACTTCATTAGCTTAGACAATTTCTGTCACTGCATTTGATACAATATAGAGTTTTGTATTAGTTTTTAACTGATTAAAACTGTTAAAGCTAAGAACGAGTTGCAAAGTAAAATACTTTTAATTTTCTTTGATATATTGTTTGTTTGTTTTTAGCAAACCACATTAAGGTATCATCTGTGTCCACCGAAGAGAATCGGACCACTGATTTTAGCATTGTAAATCTATGGAAACTCCACTGTCCCAGCGGGGTACTCTTTAGATTATGAAAAGCCACAATGTTTGGAGACTAAATAAAAGCTAAAATAATTGCTTTATTAGTTTTCAAACCTATATATATATATATTTATATAATTATTATGATATTTATAATAATTAACTGTAATTATTATGAATACATTTTACTGAGTGTGTTATTAAAATCGAGTGTGAGAGTGTTATTAAACTTAAACTTTGCATGTTGTTAATAATGATAATATCGTGTACAGCAGTTAGTGTAAAACTACAGTAAACAGAACAAACTGCAATCGTTTATTGACCTTTTTTTTTCCTGCCAGAAGAAAATGTGAGATTGAATAGGACGCACGAATGTATCGAAACTATTTGCTCTGATAACAGACTTTAACAGTTTGTTTCGTTTACTGTGGTTTTCACTTTTGCACATAGTTATTATTGTAAGCTATATTTTCTATGTTTTGTTTATATGTTAGCTAGAGGACGCATCACGTCAATACAAAAAGTATATTCAAAGTAGGCCTAAAATATCAAGAATGTTTTAAATCTGCTGTCAAGTGTCAGTACATTTCGAGAAGAGTTTTGTTTATAAGTATGAAAATCAGTAAAGCTTGTTTGTTTGTTTGGAAATTTCGCACAAAGCTACTCGAGGGCTATCTGTGCTAGCCGTCCCTAATTTAGTAGTGTAAGACTAGAGGGAAGGCAGCTAGTCATCACCACCCACCGCCAACTCTTGGGCTACTCTTTACCAACGAATAGTGGGATTGACCGTCACATTATACACCCCCACGTCTGGGAGGGTGAGCATATTTAGCGCGACGCGGGCGCGAACCCGCGACCCTCGGATTACGAGTCGCACGCCTTACGCGCTATCAGTAAAGCAATGAGGCAATTGTGGTAAGCGAATAGTTTTCAGTTGATAGTACCAGTCGGTTCAGTGAAATATGTAGGTCAATATTAATTATCACGTTATATTCTGTTTCTCATCTGGTGAGCCGTAGAATAAAAAGTTTTTTCTTACCATTAATATCAGCAACATTACCGAAATATTTTCGTCTCAATATTATTTGTTAAGTTATTTATCCAAAAACTTGAATAAGTTGTAGAAACGTTCAGGAATAAATAAACTAATGTGTTAAGAGCGTGTTCTAGACCGCCATTACAGACACACATAACGTTATAATTCCACGAAATTGAACCACAGTCACTTTACGTGTAAACTAATAATTCATCAGTTTAATATTTAATAATACTTTTCCCGAATGTTATATATAAATCACTTATCGTTCCAAAAAGGAGCCTTTTAGCATGCAAACTTACGACAACCAGTTTACTATCGTTATTTTGTACTTCCCGTTTACACAGTTTACAAACGTAATGGTGTTCTACATATACCTTGTGCTACAAAGGCAATTTATTTCCAGTGTCTCAGTACGTCATCAGTGCCATGAGTAAAAACTATTACAACTGTTATACATACTAGTTTATCATAAATTCATTTGAAAGAGACAAGTAATCTACAATAATCTGTATAAAAAACAAAATAAATTGAAAAATTTAACATACAAATAGTAGTTTCTTTTCTAACTTAGTGGAAATGACACTTTTAATATACAAACTTTCTGTACACATACAACGCATGTTAACATCTTGTAAATAAAGTTTGTAATAAATCACTTTGCCAGATATTAATTGTGTTTAAACCCTATTATAGAATATCAACACTTCCCATTTTTTAAACTGAAACTTTGAGAACAGATATGGTTCAACTTTCTTCTGTATCAGAGATTTATCCTACACCGCGTGTTCAAACCCAGCGTGAAGTAGGGAATACAAAGTTGATTGTATGTATGTTTTTTCTAACAAACGTCATTAACACTGGAAGCATACAATCACGAAATGACAATACTCCCCTAATCTTACAGGCAAGGTTATGTGGACCTTTTACTAAGAATAGGTGGACTGATAGAGTTCAAAGTTCAGTTTGACGAGGCACTGATGCATAACAGCTGAATACAAGTTGACCTTGTGTTCGTCTAAACGAAGTAGCACTTTAATTTTCTTCAAACCAAAAATTCTATTTCTGTATACACTTTTTAAATTATTAGTCTTCACACACAAATAAGGACCTATACTCACAAATCAAGTTATTGATATTTGATATTTAAGATCATTAACCAACTCGATTAAAATATACCGAGTAGGATGTCATATTTAGAAAATCTTTTGACTTTCAATGTTAGCTAAAACAGAGAACATTTTCATTTGAATGTAGAACACTCTATCTAACTTATGTTTTTACTGAAAGAAGTTGGTGATCAATATGGCAGAAAATGTTTTATTAATATAAAAGTTGAATAACACAACTATAATGCATTGTCGCTACCAATGTATTTACATTAAACTTAAAGTTGAAGGTAAACGATTCAAACTCTACATGATCACATATTTTCTACGTAAATATAATGCTCAACATACTTTAAAATTCAGTGTACATAATTATCTTACTTTACATAGTGAAACAAAGCATTAAATGTGTATTTACGTTATTATATTTCTCTGTATTTGATGGAACATTTTGGTTAGCCTATATTTTTTACTCAGTAATGTAGAAATCTACTTTTAATATCTACTTAGATATCAATATGTAAGACATATGAAATTTCATTATACAAATGGTGGTGAGAAAGTTAGTTCTTTCTCAATAGCGTTGATAATTTTAGTCCCAAGTTCAGTGAACAACAAAGAGTCTACTTTTTATTGTTGAAAATTAACAAACTTTCGATCAGATGCTATAATTGTTCGTCGCTGTTTCAGCGTAAAACCGCAGACTGCAATAAGACAGTTGTTGCACAAATTTAAACATTAATTTACAAAACTAAGAAAACATCTCAGCCGAATTTTTGATATATACTGAAACAATTGTTAACAAAAAATCAAGATATACTAACATACTCTCCAGAAAATTATCTTAGTTAATAGCATATTCATTTAAATATGTCTAGCTTAGTCTTTTATAATAAATTATACTTGACAAATATTAATTATAGGTTTCTCTTTTTCAGGATGCGATAGTCTTGAAAAGTACCTTTAAATTTTGCATGTTTAAATAAAACATTTTTCTTCAGAATAAGAATAGCATTCTTCTTTAGTATCTTTAGTACAAACCCTGATTTGAAATATGCTGTGTTTGTTTTGTTTTAAACCAATGGCCTAGTTACGATGCAGTTGAGGAATATATAAATGTTCAGTCATATGACTTTGCAAATAAAACATATTTCTATAAACAAAATACGTAGGTTATTCACTAAAATATTTTGTAGGGAGATGATGATCATATGATATGGATATATTAGCCATAACAATATACACTCGTAACTCATGTCTGTAGATATGTCTTTATATACATGTTTAATCTAAACGAAATTTTCTAATAAGTGATACCAAATAGTGAAACATTAGGACTAAATATTTCATTTTTATTCAGTATTCACATGACCACACACTTAAGAGAAACAGGTAATTCTTGTGCTTTTATAAAACTGGAAAATAAACCAAAAATTATCTTCAAAGTTTCTTCCCATAAAAGACAAGAAAATACACATCTTTCTTTCACACTTTTATAAATCCAACACGTTTCGAATCAAAGTAGACTATACTTTAAACAGTGAAGAATGGATCTTGGAAAAGTGGAACTTAACGTATAGTTAAAAAAAAAATCCATAACAATACAGAAAGGTAAATATGCAGTCAATATCCACACCAAGATCTGTAAATATACCTTGTCTAACTTCTTGAATGTGTAATTGTTTACAAATGTAAAATAATAATAATCTTGCAATTTGGACTATGTTCTTCAATTTTATCCGAGAAGTAATTTCCTATGAGTAGTAGACAAACTAATAATACACCAATATTAAATTAATTTTCGTAACGTAACATTACAGTTAGTGAAAAATTTTTCTATACCTTTCTAGTCAGTTGAACTCTCTTCCTGACTTTTTGGTAATATGACTACTACTTGAGGAATAATCCGTTCCTAATCATGTAATGAAACCAAAAACTAATTTGTTTCATCTGATAAACAACAACAGAGAACACTGATTGCTGTTCTAGTACAACATAAAGGACACATAATGTGTTAAATACATTTGTTTACATAAAAATCATCGTAAAAGTAAGCATCATGAATATTAAAATGGACGTTTTTAAATACTGTGATATACTTCTGAGTTTTGTATCTCATGACAAAAGATATAGTCTGCAATAAACTGCAATGTTCCTTTTACATTAAATCAGATTACAAATTCGTATTCACCAATGTAATTAGATTAACCTTTAGTTTTTAACTTTAAACAACTATATAGAAAGCTGGATGTATTTTTATGAAATTATCAGTTTATTATGGTAATAGTAAATTATTTTAGGTTTTTAAGCTGCTGTCTTCTGTTTTCGATCGTTTAAAACCGTAACTGTTTATTATTACAACTGTTTATTATTTTCAAAGTGCATTTATTTTCAGATAATTTTGTTTTAAATTAGATCAGTTTATTATTTGTAACGTTAATATTCCTTCTCGCATCCTCATTGCCGAGGGTCGCTGGAGTTCGCTACAACATTAAAATCACCACATCACAACGTAAAAACGCGACTCGTAATCCGAGGGTCGCGAGTTCGAATCCCCATCACAAAAAAACATGCTGGCCCTTTCAGCCGTCATTCCCACTATTGCTTGGCAAAAGAGTATTCCATGCGTTGTCGGTGGATGATGATGAATAGCTGCCTTCCTTCTAGTCTTACACTGCTTAATTAGGAACAGCTATCGCAAATAGCTTTCGTGTAGCTTTGTGCGAAAATCAAACCAAGAGCTTCATAAAAATGTATGTTACACAGATGATGAAAAAAAAATAATTAAAATGCTGTATAATCGTATCTAAATCGTTTATAGAAAGATCAAATCTCAAGAAACGAACACTTAAACCAACAACTATATGAGAATAAACAATCAAATAAATTATGCGAGGTTACTCTAATTTTAATGGGCTCGAATCCTGTCACACAAAACATGTTCACTCTTTCAAGCGTGTGACCGTTATAAAGTTACAGTTAATTCCACAATTCGTTGATAAAAGAGTAGCCAAAGAGTTGGCGATTGGATGTAATGAGATAACTGCCTTCCCTGTAGTCTTACACTACGAAATTAGGTACGACTAGCGCAGATAGCCCTCGAGTAAACTTGGGTGAAATTCAAAATAAACAATGCTATAATTTAACCCTTGAAGCTTCATAGTTAGTTGCAATATGAAATACGTTAAGTTTGAATCAGGTAACAAAACTCGCATTATTATATTCTATATGTCCTCTACAACAGTTTATGATTATACAAGACACGTGTTCCTAATCTTATTTCATTGCGAGCCCACTATCATCAACCAACTGTTTGTTTCTCAAAGCTCAAGGTTGGTTTTAGAAGTTTTCATGTTCTACTTGATATTAGAATATTCTTAAAAACAATTATACATAAAAGAACTGGAAGAGTAAAATATTACCATTTATTAATAGTACACATACGAGAGATATTTGCGCTCGCCATAAAAATCTTATATTTATTGTGTTTTAACCAAATTAGATGAACTTCTTATCTTAAATTTGTGTACTTCAGACGTTTTACTTCCAACTGTCATATTTTTTAAAATTTTCATCAGTTCATAATAAGTAACCATTCTGCAACGGAACTCAATAAAGTTAGAGTAATTGTACATTTGGCCCGGCATGGCCAAGCGTGTTAAGGCGTGCGACTCGTAATCTGAAGGTCGCGGGTTCTCATCCCCATCACGCCAAACATGTTCGCTCTTTCAGCCGTGGGGGCGTTATAATGTAACGGTCAATCCCACTATTCGTTGGTAAAAGAGTAGCCCAAGAGATGGCGGTGGGTGGTGATGACTAGTTGCCTTCCCTCTAGTCTTACACTGCTAAATTAGGGACGGCTAGCACAGAGAGCCCACCAGTAGCTTTCTGCGAAATTCAAAATCAAACAAAACATATTGAAGGGCAGGGGTTAAGCAATGAGCATGCGAAGCTCCCATTTGTTGGAGATGAGATACTGAATCAAAACTAGCTGTCTTTTAATAACACCTGTTACATTAATCCTATAAATTCTGTCGTAATCGACCATTCACAAGCATTAGACAATATAATGTTTTCACATCCAACAAGTGTAGCTTTATCTCAGATTAAAATTTAAAAAAAATTTAAATTAAAAAAAACTCTTTCTATAAAATGCAAATAAAGCTGTCCTTGATTTGTTGTCTCACGTTTATATTACTCATAAGTCTTGATGAGTACGCTGCCGAAGAAGATATAAACTTTAAAGTTTTTTGGAATGTTGCCTCTCATAAATGTTCAAACAAATATGGAATAAATGTCACAAACAATAACAAACAACGTCTTAAAATGTGCAGAAACTATGTGCAAAGGACAGGGTCGCTGCGCCTGGTTTGCCAACCCCTACTCAGGATGGCGAGAATTAACGAATTCAACCGACCCTCACTTTTCGTTTAATGATATAACGTGTACTAATGTTTCTAAACAGTAATTTGTAAACTACAGACTGTAACTGTAGCTCTAATTAAGTATAATTTTATTTGTTAAGGGTCTTTACTTGTACTTGCACCACCCTGAGCACGTTGCTTTAAAATAAACCACTGCTAGTCAGAAAACAAACAGTTATTGATTACTTCATGAGTAATGCTAAACATATTTGATTTTCATGTGTACTATTATCAGAAGATCAAATAAACACCTTGATGTTCAAATGCATTTACTAGAAGCAATAAAATACGTATCAACTGTTTAATGAAATATACCAACCGAGAACAGAATTAACAAAGTCCTTACGAGCCAGTGGGAAACATTATTGTTGAAAACTATCCAATCCGGTTTTTTTTTTATTTGAGATAAATTACTTAGGCATTCTTACAGAATAAAAAGTAGACACTTCCTATAGTCACTTACCGTTGAGACTGCTTGTTTGATTTTATGAAAGAAGGTGACTGAAATCCATCAATGTATCACGGGCTTAACGGCCAATCACAAGAATCATGGAAGTTTCAAAATAACACACACAGTTATTCAGGAACTGGCTAGAACTTCCTCGGTAAATATTGTGCAGCAAGATCTGTACAATAATTTGCCTGTAGCTACTTTCAAAGTATTCCTGTCTGATCATCCTACTGCTGAATATTGTAATGTTTAAACCTTCCCTACCGAATCAAAAGTGAAATCATTCGAATCTCAGTTGAAAACTAAACATTAAGAGGTGTACAAGAAAGATAATACATTGGCAACTGCTTTGTTAATCATGGTGAGATAATGGCTTTATTGATATATACTAAATTTATTATCGTGGGTAAACCTTAATACTAGCTAGTATGGATACTTGAGGATGTTGTATTGCACTTTAAATATGATCAATGATCAACAGTTTAAGAACAGGAGTCATGGACTGTATAGTTTACAGAATTAACAAAAGTTTAATACAGTAAAAACTAAAAATAATTCACAAAAACACATTACCACAACATTTCACAGCACTGGATGCACAGCACTGATATTAGCGAAACATACAAACACAATGAATAAACAGAAAGACAATTACTGACATACATTAAGCTTACCCATAGATAACGTCTCTCTGAGAACATGGAGATGATCTTTATGAAACATACATTCATTACAGTATTCAAAAGTTACAATATAATACAATCGTAGTCAGTGCACATGAAATTACCTAAAGCCCCAATGAAGAAGAAAAATTTCAGTTGATATATTTTTTGTGGATATGAATTCTGATATATTGGAGAAAAAAGAAGGCCAAAAAATTGCTCTGACACTAGTAACATCACACTGCTTGGTTGGCTTTAGAGGTATATTTAGGGACCTATTGATCCATCTCAGCTGTCCCATTCTTAGGATTAAGCTGAAACTAATAAACAAATAAATTTTTTAAAAGCTCCGAACCAGCCATTATTATCATTAAGATATCAAGCCTTCTCTCAAACATATTTAATCATTCTGTCTCCATTCCAAAAGCTGTTAGAAAAACAAAATTATCGAAACAGAAAATGATTTTTAGCTTGCATGTACCCTATTCCTTCTAGTGTCACCATTAACTATGAAGAAAAATGATGCAGCAACACTATCAATTCCCTTCACAATCTTGAACCCTCAATCAGATCTCCTTTTATTTTCACGAGAAAACAATTTATACGACAACCCATTCATCCCAAGAACCATCTAGTAACCCTCTGCTGAATCATTTCCAAAAATTCAATATTATTTCTGAGATAAAAAACCTAAGACTGAATAAAATAATCTAAATGTGGATTAACCAGTGAGCCATGATCACAGGTTAGTTTTTTCTCTTCTGAAGTTATATATGTCCTCTTAAAAATACTAATGTCAAAAGTTAATCCACTTTGGATGAACGATTTGTGATGATCAAAATGTACAGATGATTTTTGCCAAATATTCGCATTTTCCTGATATTAGGTGTTAATTGCAGTTATATCTTTTGAGGTTTATAGTACATCAACTATAGCAAACCAATTACATATACAGTCTCTGAATGTGTTGTGAGGGCTATTTTTTATTACCGATAGGCGAGATTATTAAAATTTCATTTAGCAACAATACTGACGATCAATGAGTACTAATTGTAAACACACACAGTATATTGTTGATTTTTACATTCAAAAATATTCTACAGATTTTGTGAATAGTCAGGTATTTTTCAATAATCAAAAAAATTAGCAATATTAGCAATATAAATTACATATATTTTTATATGACACAATCAAATCTAATAACCTTATGATCATAAAATTTTATAGCACACGAAAGTGCACCAACACAAGTGTTATCTTTTCAGTGAAGACCTAACATAATGACATGACTGAGGGGTCCTTCAGAAAGGCAAGATTAGTTTCAAAGAAGCAACAGAAATTTTCCTGGTAGAATTTATAACTGATTGACAGACATGACAAGTTTTATAAAACTGAAAGACATCTTATCCAATTTTGGCCAAAAGAACTGTCTCATTATTTTGTCACATGCCGTGTTGACATCTAAATGACCTCTCATGAGGAGTTCATGGACAACTTTCAATATTTCAAAATAACTTGCTTTTTAAAAATCAATTTAATAAACTACAACTCAGTCTTCTGAAGCTGCCACTTATGGTGGTCTCCATTCCCTTATAAGTACACCATTTTAGAAAAAAAAAGGATTTATTTGAAGTTCATCTTATAGAAATGCATATTTAAATAGTACAGATTGTTGCTTTGCTCGACAATCAGCTAGCTTCAAGCAAAGGGAATTCTTCAGATCCTCACAACAATTATTGTCACTCACCAAGGAATTGTGAGTGGGTCACGTGACAGATTTACTGTTGTACACTTATTTTAATACCTAAGCTTGTTTCAGTACGATTTTCTTATTTACATGTGACGTATATTGTTGACCATCCATGTATTGTGCAATTTCCGCCTGATCTCTAAATTTGCAGACAATTCTTGAGAGTAAGAATCAACAATATTTGTTTTACGAAAGCAAGCAAGCATTGTTGAAATTTCGATAAACTAGAGTAATTCATATAAAAGCAGCTTGTCGAAAGACAGTTGAATATTATTATTAGTCAGCTACAGTCAGTGTGTTACAGGTCTCAGAAGCTATAGTTGTAATTAGCGCCTACTAATCAGAAAACTACAGAATTTGACCAGGTATGTTATAGATTTCAAACATTACAAACCATTTAACTTAAGTGAATTAATTTCGGGGGTTTGCATTTATATCACGATATGAAATATTTTGTCGGTAAAAAGCAAACTTATAAGCGGTGTAAGGTCAACCAAATTAGCTAGCTAAAGCAACGTGTGGCAATATTAACTCATAATTAATTTGCTTATCGTGGACTTGGAAAGAGGATAAAATATTCTAGACAAAAGTACGAGATCGGACAGAAGACACAGTGTTATCTTTATATTTGTAAAACTGGTGTATATAAATCATTATTTGTAGTGTTATCTGTATATTTGTAAAACTGGTGTGTACAAACCATTATTTGTAGTAACCGTTAAAATGAATTCTTTTATTGATTTTATAGTGAAATATATTTTTGTTAAGAAAGAAAACTCTGTGTGTCGATATTCAAGGCCCGGCATGGCCAAGCGTGTTAAGGCGTGCGACTCGTAATCTGAGGGTCGCGGGTTCGCATCCCGGTCGCGCCAAACATGCTCGCCCTTTCACCCGTGGGGGCGTTATAATGTTACGGTCAATCCCACTATTAAAATGCTGTATTATCGTATCCAAATCGTTTATAGAAAGATCAAATCTCCAGAAACGAACACTTAAACCAACAACTATACGAGGATAAACAATCAATAAATTATGCGAGGTTACTCTAATTTTCGTGGGCTCGAATCCTGTCACACAAAACATGTTCATCCTTTCAAGCGTGTGACTGTTATAAAGTTTCATTCAATCCCACAATTCGTTGGTAAAAGAGTAGCCGATAAGTTGGCGGTGAGATGTAATGAGATAATTGCCTTCCCTCTAGTCTTACACTACGAAATTAGGGACGACTAGCGCAGATAGCCCTCGAGTAGACTTGGGTGAAATTCAAAATAAACAATGCTATAATTTAACCCTTGAAGCTTCATAGTTAGTTGCAATATGAAATACGTTAAGTTTGAATCAGGTAACAAAACTCGCATTATTATATTATATATGTCCTCTACAACAGTTTATGATTATCTAAGACACGTGTTCCTAATCTTATTTCATTGCGAGCCCACTATCATCAACCAACTGTTTGTTTCTCAAAGCTCAAGGTTGGTTTTAGAAGTTTTCATGTTCTACTTGATATTAGAATATTCTTAAAAACAATTATACATAAAAGAACTGGAAGAGTAAAATATTACCATTTATTAATAGTACACATACGAGAGATATTTGCGCTCGCCATAAAAATCTTATATTTATTGTGTTTTAACCAAATTAGATGAACTTCTTATCTTAAATTTGTGTACTTCAGACATTTTACTTCCAACTGTCATATATTTTTTAACATTTTCATCAGTTCATAATAAGTAACCATTCTGCAACGGAACTCAATAAAGTTAGAGTAATTGTACATTTAACAAAACATATTGAAGGGCGGGGTTAAGCAATGAGTCATGCGAAGCTCCCATTTGTTGGAGATGGTGTACTGAATCAAAACAAGCTGTCTTTCAATAACACCTGTTACATTAATCCTATATATCCTGTAGTAATCGACCATTCACAGGCATTAGGCAAGATAAAAGCTTTCACACCTAGCAAGTGTGGCATTCGTTCAGACTAAGTAATTCCTAGTCGAAAATAAAAAAAAAACAACTATTTCTATAAAATGCAGATAAAGCTTTCCTTGATTTGTTGTCTCACGTTTATATTACTCATAAGTCTTGATGAATACGCTGCCGAAGAAGATGTAAACTTTAAAGTTTTTGGAATGTTCCCTCTTATAAATGTTCAAACAAATATGGAATAAATGTCACCGACTCACTAAGAAAGTTTGGGGTGCTTGTGAATACTGAAGAGAAGTTCAGGGGAGACTCTATTACAATATTTTATGCAAAGGATCTTGGGCTTTATCCAAGGATTGAAGAAGGTTCGTACATTAATGGCGGACACCCTCAGGTATGTTTTATTTACTGATGTGAGAAATAAATAATCACTTCCTGGTTATCATTAGCATAAAGTTTTGTAGAAAGTATTTTCTGATAAGAAACATTGCGTAATAGAACTTAAGTAAGATGATAATTTTAGTTAAATGAGTTAAGTTAATGAAAATAAAATAGATAAATATGTATTCTCAAGACGGCTGGTACAGGTATTAGCACTTTAATTAAAATAAAGTATATAATAACGAATAACCCATTGATACACACCCTAAGCAAGCAATTTGCAATCCTTATAGAATTCACTATCACGAAAACTAATTTTATGTTCAATGATTTAAACTACCTACAAATAAATGGCCTTAATGTATTTCTATATAATTATCAATATATTACTAGGAAATTATTTTATGTTTTTAAGTTGCTCTCAATGTTTTTATGACACAGATTGAAACATCAGCGATCTATTCGGCCTTACACACACCACTATACTAATATGTTGACGATACAACTACTGGATTCACATTTACAGAACACATACTTAGTTTTTTCCAACCGTATTAAATCTTTACACCTCAACATTAAGTTCTCCTCTGAACAGGATAAAACAAACCTAATAGAATTTCTCAACCTGAAGATCACAAGAACCTATACACAATTCAAAACAGAAATCCATAGAAAAATCATACATACTGGACTATACCTTCCCTGGGACTCTGCACATAAAACAAAACAAAAACTTAACATATTAAGTAAGAAACCAAATAAACAGAGCCACAAAACTATGCTTACCTGATAAAATTAACGATGAAATGAACCAAATAGAATCACACTTCAGCAACATTAATAAAATTCCTCCAAAAACCGTTGAAAAAATTTATACGGACATACCTAGATCAAGAACACAATCAAAAACAAACAAATAGTGATAAATTCCAAAATACGACAAATTGCAAAACATTACACTGCTACATGTCGTATATTCCCGACATCAGCAAAAACATAACCAAAATTTGGAAAAAATCTTTTAACGAAACACAAATTCCAGTAAACACCAAATTTATTCAAAAGCCAGGTACGAAACTAAAGTCCATACTATGTAAAAACTACACTGACAAACACAAAGCCAACATAATTTATAAAATACAATGCAACAACAGCCACGACTTCTAAATTGGAGAAACAAGCACAAAAATGGAAACCAGATTTAAAGAAAACAAAAACACCTACATATGTCTTTGAACCCTGCAAATCATATAAACACAACATAACCACAGAAAACATCCAGATACTAAATAGGGAAACAAATATAAACCAACGCAAAGTCAAAGAAGCCCTACTAATACAACAGCTAAAACCAATATAAAGAAACATCTTTATACCCATAATAGTAATAACCTAAAATATAACTGCAACGCCTCCTGCAATCCCATACTCATTACACTCTCGTCCCTAAGACATGATCTTGGCAACTGTCCTTTGCAAACTCTCCTTATTACCCCGAAGATGACCTAAGGAGGTCGTAACGTTGTTCTGTACTTTATTTTAATCAAAGTTCTGATACCAATATCAGCCGCCTTGAGAATATATTTTTACTTCAAGTGGGTTTCTCGCCATCACGGAATATATAAATATATGTATTGCTATTTCCTTGATATAATTTATTTAAGTTATTCAATACTTTGGGAAGGTTGACATGCATCCTGCTAGTACAGGGGTATGTCTTCGGATTTACAATGCTACAATCAGCGGTTCGATTCCTCTCGGTGGGCTGAGCATCTAGCACTTTGTTTTCTTGCTATAAGAAAACACAATTGTTTAGGTTTGCTTTCTTCTACACTTATTTTTGAATATATATATTGATGATCAATATGTATAAATATATTTTAAAAAATTAAAATACTTGATAAGAATATCAATGTAAATATTTTTGATAAATAAAAATATTTTCCCTTTCCACTTTATGATTTACCCTCTTTTAATAGTAATGTACCATACCCTTCTGTTGTAAGCTTTATAACTTCGCAATTATTCAGACATTGTAAAATTTGTAATAAATTACAATATTTTATCAGTAATACTGACATACTGATACAAGAATTAGTAGTTAATGGATTTAGTGAAGAAACTTTAAATAATATTATTAAACTATTCTGTAACAAATATAAGAATGTATTAAATAAATATAAAGAAATAAAATTAAAGGAAATTTTACTTAGCATTTTTTAATAACTACTTTTAGTTATGAATAAGGTCATTTAACAACTTGGCACTACTTTATGTGGATGTACACCTTGCTGCATATTATAAAGACTTGTTAGAACATTATAGTCACAGTTGGGTTGGTGAATGGGTGGTGGTTGGGAACTATATTAAATTGTTTGGGTATCTGGATGGGATGCTTCTTGCGGGTACAGTTTGTTTGCTGTGCTGTTAGTTAGCGGCGTTCTATCATAATGGGGACTGGAATGCTAACTTTAAGACGTGAGTTTTCAAGTTACTTACCCCCAGATTGTAGTACCTTTTATATTTATGTTTTCTTCTTTACTTGAGAGAGCAGTTATCTTCCCACACCTGTTTGCAGGCAGTGAAGGGTGATACAGATGTGGCATGTAGGGGGCTTGAGCACCCACATCTCGCTCTCCTAATTTCTGTTTCTATATCTATTGCTTTTCCTTTGCTTTTTATGTGGGGCTGCCAAATGGAGGTTAGGACTGATAGACGGTATATCTTCGCCGTGATGTGGGTCATACTTAATCAGTCGTCTCTAAAACCTACGATTCATTTTATAGTCCCTAATTATAATTTATACCTCGAGATCTTTTCAGTTAGTGCAGCGTTGTTGTTTTTTTGTTTAGTTAATTTTTCGGCGTGTTGTTTAAGTTATAACAAACTAATATAATTAGTCAGAGGTTTGGATTTGCTGTTTTTAATGCAATCTTTCCTTGTGCTTTTGCTTATTTAACGTCATTAAAATGTTTTATTTTCACTAAAAAATAAATATGTATCTATATATATTTATACATACACTCGTACAAGGTGTCTCAAAAGTCCTAAATTCCCTATTGTTGTGAAGTAGCTGTGAATTATCGAAAATCTGGTGACGTAATACAGTGTTTAGAGATATTGAGGACATTTCTTTTTACTTTACATGGTGTACTGACATGAAGGTGGATATGAAATTCAATAAAATACTATTTGTGAAATTATCGCTTTAAAGTAAAATACTTTGATAGTTAAAGCGCACACAGATATTGCTCCATGATTATTTTATACATTGTTTTTCTCATGTTTTTTATATATTTTTTGAAAACCAAAAATTATTCGCTTTAATACAGGGCTAATTATATATAGGATGTGCACAAAAAAGTGCCCTTTCCTTGTAAATATTGTTATTTTTTTTAAAGTAGTTGACAAGATATATTTTCAATATTATCTCGAATCTTAAGTTTAATACTGGTTTAGCAAGTTCCTGAAATTTTCATGACTTTAGGTACATTTTCTTGCAAAACGTATTGTACACCTGTTGTAGTTTATTTGATGTTTTTATTTCAATTACTCTATATATTTGATCAATCACGTTTATTGGTAATAACCGAACGTAAAAATTAAACTCAGAACAACACAAACCAGTTACACGAGTTAAGATACAGCTGACAATTTTCTGGATTTCAGTACTGCTTCACATGAAAGTGTCATGCTTTGAATGAGGTTGTGCTGCTATTTCTGAGTGACTGACAGCCATCCTGCTTTGTGTACTTCAAAAAAAGGTCATCTTTCGTGTTTGACTTGCGATCTTTCGTTAATCCATTTAATTCAGCCCGTAAATTTTCAATTCGATTGATATCAAGTGACAGACGTGGCCATTCCTTTACATTAGTTCTCTTATTTTTAAAATATCTCTAAACCATTCCACAACTGCAGAAAAACTTGTGTGACGTTTGTGTAGGATAATTAGAATAAGAAGTTCGAAGACTCTACAGCAGATGTAAAACATTTTTTTATGAAAAAATGTAATTAAAATCATGAAAAGTTCTGGCATTTACAATATCCAGTGTTGGAATTGTGATTTGAGGCCGTGTTTGAACAGGTTTTGTCGAATGTGTTCTAAAATATATAGTTTTACATATTTTTCTGTTATCTAATATAAGATATAACAAATTAGCGACATTGTCAAAGGGACAATTCACCCCCTGTATTTATTAAGAAATAAATAGCTTCAATACTATTATTAACATTACAAAATAATATTGAGCTTAATATAAATCAAGATTTAATTTAAAAAAAAAACTATTCTTAAAGCTTATTATATATACAATATAGACATGTAGAAAAGGAGTATTTAGTAAAGCGATGATATTTTAGATTACGTAACTTCTAAACAGAACAGATAGACGCTGAATAATAAACCACGTAAGTGTTTCTTGTTCTAATTTTAGACTTCGCTATCCTTTTTCAGCTTAGTTATTTGAATAAGCACCTTGAGAAGGCTAAGAATGATATTGAAACAAAAATACCAAGTAAAGATTTTAATGGTCTTGCCGTTATCGACTGGGAATCTTGGAGACCCGTGTGGGAGTTCAACTGGAGCGGTTTTCGGCAGTACCAGAAAATATCACGTGAGCTTGTAAAAGAACAACATCCAAACTGGTCAGCACAAGAAGTGGACGAGAAAGCTGCAGCTGAATGGGAAGAGGCTGCCAAGTAAGATTAACACTAGTTAACAGTTAATCAACTTGATGTGTCCATCACGGGGAATCGAGTCCCGAATTTAGTATTATAAGTCTGTAAATTTACCACTATCCCACCAAGAGACGTTTATCGAGGATTTACTCAATTTCATAGAACTAATCAGACTGGAATACATTGTCAGTAGTTTTTATTTTTAATACTCAAAATGCCCTTTTCTACTTTTGAGAGTTGTTCACAATCCTAAAGAAAACGAATTTGTTTCCTGTGGGTTTGATGAAGCTGAAAAGTAGTCTTTCTAAACAGACATGAAAATCACAGTCACTAAATTCTCTTTTACGAATGTGGAGGTTCTTGTAGATTCTATTAGTACAAAATTTTATCTCTGCGAGTTTGGAAAGTTAGTTCTGAGAATACTATTATAACTTAATATCACAACTTATAAAATTGGAAAGATGTATCTAACACTGCAGAAAAGCAATATGGACAAGATTTCTTCTCTGTATTTTTAATTATAATTACTTTCTTCTCTTGCTGGTTACATCAAACATGCTCGCTCTTTCAGCCGTGGGGTCGATATAAAGTTATGGTCAATCCCACTATTCATTGGTAAAGGAGTAGTCCAAGAGTTGGCAGTGGGTAGTGATTACTAGGTGATTTCCATTCCAGTCTTACAATGCTAAATTTAGAGACGGCTAGCGCAGATAGCCCTGGTGTAGCTTTGCACGAAATTCAGAAACAGCCTTCTTCTCTTCACTAATTGTGCTTCAATTTATAATTATTTGTTTGTTGGGTTAACTAACTGTTTCATGTTCTTAAATTCAGCCAATAAGAAAAACAAAACTTTTTATTGGCAACAAGTGGCAGTTTACAATTATTTTGAACAGAACACGAAGTTATATTTACTATTCTCGTAAAATGTAAATAAGATTTTATTATCTTTGTCCAATCAATAGATTTCCCTCAATAACCGGTAGTTTTTAAAAGTGCTTGAATAATTAAAGGGCAGATAGAAACTTTTTATAGATAGCATACAAAGACTCTTTTTCTGTAAATATGTGTGTGTGTGAAATAAGCCATATTTTAACCCTCTATTGCACGCATCATGAATGTACAATTCTTACTTAACTGGATCTATAATGCAAAAGAAGTGTTACGAGAAATATATTTTGGTAATTTAGAAAAAGTACGTCACCCAAAGTAACATTATCCAATTGAGAAACCAACAAAAATAGTTTAATTGCTTATTTACATTGTCACCTAGAAGTAATAGCATTAAACTCCTGAATTGAAGCTACTCTTTGTACTAAGCAACAAAAATAGATTTGTTACGTGTGCGGTTGCAATGTGCAATACTGATCGCCAAAACGATCTTAGATATGTGTGTTTTTCGCTTGTGGAAACACTACTGAAACATCTATCAGTTTAAAAGTCAAAGCCAGTGAATAAAACAAAGAGATCGCCAGAATTTTAACATAAAACTCAGAATCACGTTTTTAGAATGACAAACAGCCTTACATGAAAAGAGTACTAGTTCAAATTAAACCTGAGGTGGCTTTACTATAAGAAAAAAGGCCCGGCATGGTCAAGCGCGTTAAAGCGTGCGACTCGTAATCTGAGGGTCGCGGGTTCGCATCCCTGTAGCTCTAAATATGCTCGTCATTTCACCCGTGGGGCGTTATAATGTGACGGTCAATCCCACTATTCGTTGATAAAAGAGTAGCCCAAGAGTTGGCGGTGGGTGGTAATGACTAGCTGCCTTCCCTCTAGTCTTGCATTCCTAAATTAGAGACGGCTAGCACCGATAGCCCTCGAGTAGCTTTGTGCGAAATTCGAAAACAAACAAACAAACTATAAGAAAACATGCATTCAAATCAAACCGAATGTGATTAACATGATCAAGTTTCATTTTATTTAATTATTTCACAACTGAAAACAACTAGTATTCATTACATTTTATGATTCCAGTATTCTTCTTTTGATTATTGCTGTTATTAAGATGTTTTTGTTTAGGAAAACTGAAAACTTCAGTGATATGAACATTTTTATCTACAATATTTACCGTTAAACGTTCAAAACAATTAAAAGTTCTGTTCAGAGAAAATCTCAAATTAATTTTGAATATACAACTCAGCTTATGTTACTGAACTGGGTAGTGTATTTATAAGGTCGTGTTTGTGTATTATTGTGGAGCAGATTTGGTTTTTATTAATACATTTCCTTGTTATAAAAAAAAATAGGGTTTGGATGCTTGATACGTTGCTGATGGGTAAAACTGAACGCCCTCTTGGTGAATGGTGCTACTATTTATTTCCTGACTGTTACAATTATAATGGAAAAGACCAGCCACATCAATACTTTTGCTCGGAAAATATAAAAGCTGGGAATAACAAGTAAGTGTAATGCCTATATTAAAATATTTACGTAAGAATATCTATTACAACTTTTTATATGTCATTTTGTTGTTTAATTAAATAACTTGCTCGAAGACACGTTGTTAATCGTTAACTAGATAATACAACTATGACTATCTTTTGAAAACTGTATTGTTGTAACTGTGGCTATTCTTTCAGAACTGGATTGTTGCAGCTGTGAGTATCCTTTCAGAATAGAAAAATATTATATTTTGAATGTTTCTTGGACAACTTAAAGAAGAATTATTTGACAAGTTGTGACTTAGAAACAATTCACTTGAAGATTGGGGTTAAAGAACTAATTTTGCAGTTTATGAACTTAATGAATTAGTGTTATTACTACATTTCTGATAAAAAGAATTAGTTCACAAATGGTGATTATTAACGAACTCAAATAAGAGCTTGCTACATTTGTAATCTGCATTATGATACCTGTTATTCTGAGCAATTAATATAAAGTTTACCCTATATATATACAATTGACAGATTATTATTAACAAAATTAATTCGGTTAACATATACATAAATTATTTTAATCTATTCATTCACAAGAATAGTTAGGAATAATAAGTAACTGTGATTTTAAAAGGTGTATCAATTTTATTAACTATTCTAATTACCTAAAATATAGTACTAAATTAAGTGAGAAAGCTATCTGCTTGTCAGTGTTGTTGTTAAAATGACTGCTAATCTTCACTTTTTCCATACCTAGGAACAATATGTCTTTAAGAATATTGAAGTGTATTTTTATAAATGTTCATGCATATGGTTCATAATGTCCTCGTAAACTGGATGTGAAAACGTTATAAACCTAGGCTGATCTTATAGCTGAGATAAATAGTAGTTTTCTTCTAAGGTTGTTGTTTGCTTGACCTTGTTTGAGTCATTCTCTCCTGGGATGAGGTGTTACTCATTTCGATTGGTGGGACGAGTTAACTATGTGTACGCTTTGTGCTAACTGATTCATTGGTTGGAACTTTGTGTAACTGAGCTTCTTGGTTCAGATATTAAAATTCTCTCTAAAGTGTTGCTACTAATTGAGAATTTTCCAGAAGAGAAAAATATTTTGAGCATACGTTTCAATACCGCTCTGCAGCACGGATTTTGTTTCTTCGTTGTTAAGCACAGTTGTACAGCGGGAGTCCGAATATAGAACTGTAACATTATAAGCCGCCATGCCGACCGAGGAAGGTGAAAAATACTTCTCTTATCATCATTTCATGCAAAGCTATTCGAGGGCTATCTGCGCTAGCTGTCTCTAATTTAGCAGTGTAAGACTAGAGGAAAGGCAAATAGTCATCACCACCCACCATCAACTCTTGGGCTACTCCTCTGCCAACGAATAGTGTGATTGACCGTAACATTATAACGACTACACGGCGGAAAGGGCGAGAATGTTTGGTGTGACGGGGATTAAAACCTGCAACACCCGGATTGCGAGTCGAAAGCCTTAACCCACCAGGTCATGCTGGGCAGTAATTCTGGAATTCGCTTAATAAAGATTGGGTTCTTGAAAGCGACGATTAGAGATTAAAAACCAAATATCAGAAAATAAAAACATAAGTTGAATATGAAGAAGAGTTAAAGTCTTAAAGATCACATTTTTTATGAATATTATTTATCTGGTTAACTGATTCGTTTTCCTCCTTGTCAAACACTCGCCCACATCAATATGTACATCCGGAATATAGATGCAGAACATCCATTTCCACCTAAACGGAGTACGTTTGAAAGTTACATTTTATGTTAATGTAAAATGGTTCAAAATTAAACATACAAATACTGTTAAACTACATATTTTATCAGATCAAGTGGAATAATAACATTTCGGGAATAACGAAAGTCTACTCTAGTGCTCTACATTAATAAATAATAAATATAGAACAAAACATCAAATGCAGGAGACTGATATGACCTTCTGCTTGATTCGCAGTCTGCGGGTTATGAGTTAAAATACCTTCATCCAACAAATTCGTCTTGTAAGCCAATGATCAATATACTGAGGTAATTAACCTGTTTATTCGTTGGTAGAATGTAATCCAAAATTTGGCGGTATTGATTGGGTTTCCTTTTAGTTTATCATATCTAAGTTAGGGCGAGGTGCTCAGATAGACCGCGACATGCTGTGTTCGAAATTACAAACAAATATTAATAAAATATAACTAAAAAATGGCTAACGTAAGCTATTTTGTTACATTATAAAATGATATTACGTATTACAGAGATTATAGATCATAATATCTAATGTATTTAGTAACATTAGGTTTTGGGAGTAAAACAGATAGATAAGCTTTGCCTACTGATTATGCCTAAATTATTTTACAGAATAACTTTTCTCAAAATGAAATCTGCTTAAATTTTCTGGTACAGTTAGCTCAGTATTTTGTAAATTAATTAATAGCAATAGCAATATTCCCAGATTGCCCCTGAAGAAGAGAGATCCACCTTTTGAAAGCGCTCTGGTTATAAAAGTTTCTGTTTCAGTTTTATCAAGACTTTTTGGATCTAAGTGTTTTTAGAACATCGTGAATATTTTAGTTCTGTAAAAACAAACTTAAACCACTTTTATTTTAGTTAAATTGATTATGACTCAAAATTAAAATTAAAATTTAAAAAAGCTAAAAATAATTATTAATTATTGGAGATGTCTAAATTTTAATTATAATTTTTATTAGGTTAAAGTGGCTATGGGAATCGAGCAGTGCCATCTGTCCTTCAATTTATCTTCGCAATTCACAACTCGATGCGCAAAATTTTACACAACGTGTTTGGTTTACCCATGGTCGTTTGGCGGAAGCTTTACGCGTCCGAAGCTCTGATGCTCCTGTTTATCCATACATAAATTACTTTCTGTATGAGAGTCACTCAACTGTACCTGAGGTTAGTTTTCTTTTCGTTCAGTTCTGAATCCAACAACATATTATGTTTGATAAAACATTTCTTAATGTTTTCGAATAGTCAGATGAATCTAGTATAATTCTACATCTCGGCGGATAAGTCCACCCAATCGTCTTAGTATTGCAAAAAAAATGCTGAATTAATACTGGCTGAGTTAATCTAAGGAACAATAAACACATTGTATGTGTGATACACAGTCAATAAAATCTATATTAATATATAAAACACAAACATAGCGTTTGCCCTCTAAGTTTCTTCAAACGCTTCTTTTCAAACGTTTATAAGTCAGGGTCATCCTTTAGACTAACTAAACTGAATATTTCTACATAAAACAAAATTTAACATTTACTTAGAGTGAGTGTTCTCCTTTTTTTCCATATATTTATGGGACTGTGTTCTGTAGGGATTATCTTTACAGCTGGAAAGTATATTGCCTTAATTACAAAAGTAAATGTAGCAATGTTCTTCAATGGCAATAACAGGTGACATGTATTTGAATTTTTTTAAATTTCGCACTAAGCTACACGAGAGCTATCTGTCCCTAATTTAGCAGTGCAAGACTAGAAGGAAGGCAGCTAGTCTTCATCACTCACCGCCAACTCTTGAGCTACTCTTTTACCAAACAACAGTGGGATTAACCGTCACTTATAACGCTCCCACGGCACAAAGAGCGAGCATCTTTGATACGACGGGGATTGAAACCCGCTAGTCGAACGCCCTAACCCACCTGGCCATTTGGAAAATAACACAGGAAGAAAGCTAATATGAAACAAAATCGGCTTAATTGTTTTTGTAATTATGTATGATGCGTGAAACCTACACATACAAACAGAAAAAAGAATAAATTCAGAATAAGTGTCAATACTACAAAGAGCAAAATTATTATGGATTTCTATATCACAAACCAACTACTAAGTGTTTACTATGTGTAAACCATGCTTTATGTGTTAGATTATTTAGCTTAAAACGCTAAAATTCAGGATTCAATACCAGCAGAAATCTGAGATCAAATAACCCATTGCATAGATTTGAGCTTAATAACAAAGAAAGTATGATATACTATGTTCATTTAATCATGTTTCATAACAAATAAGGCCCAGACATGATCTAATGGATATCGCACTAGAACGTGATCCCGAGTTTTCAGTTAGCGTAGTTCAATGATTTGTGGTGGTGGTGTTGTCTTCGCTCAAGCCTTTCATTTCAAAATTATCGATGACTACCACATGCAATCTCAGTGTATCTGGGCCCGAATATGCGAAACATATCAAATCAGTTCAAATAAATTGCTTCACAGTTCATATCCAATGAAACCAACATACTTGAAATGATTGCTGTTACCGTAGGTTTATACGATATAGTGTAGATTCGCTGCAGAGCTGTCAAACTTCAAGGTGGTCCCATCAGTTGTCAGTGAAGAATGGACGTGTGTATAGAGTGTCAAATATTAGAGGAATGAAATGTTATTTAAATTATTTAGTGCAATGACATTCATCTATTAAAACTTACTTCTATTCATTTTTTAATCTATAAATGTGAAATTCAAGATGTAGTTAACTATCAATGTGCTTACAAAATAAAATCTCTTGTTGGGCAGGATGTGATGTACGAATCGCTATGATCTAAAATGTTTTCAAAATCCAAATTTCTAGCCACATAGTTTCATAATCATGAGAGGTTATTGAAAAACATAGATGAGAAAAAGTATATTTATAATTATACTTTGAAAAGTGATTTAGCAGCACATTATAGTGTGTGTATGTTGTGTATATTAATACTGTTCTTATCGTTTCTTTAGGAAGATTTTTACCGAATGATGGCTCAGACAGCAGGCTTGGGTATGGAAGGTGTTGTAGTTTGGGGATCTTCGTCTCATGTTGCCAGTCAAGAAGACTGTAACACATTGGACGAATATGTAACGTCTGTGATTGGTCCAGCAACACAAACAATAACAAAGAACGTCTTAAAATGTGCAGAAACTGTGTGCAAAGGACAGGGTCGCTGCGCCTGGTTGGCCAACCCCTACTCAGGATGGCGAGAATTAACGAATCCAACCGACCCTCACTTTTCGTTTAATGATATAACGTGTACTAATGTTTCTAAACAGTAATTTGTAAACTACAGACTGTAACTGTAGCTCTAATTAAGTATAATTTTATTTGTTAAAGGTCTTTACTTGTACTTGCACCAACCTGAGCACGTTGCTTTAAAATAAACCACTGCTAGTCAGAAAACAAACAGTTATTGATTACTTCATGAGTAATGCTAAACATATTTGATTTTCATGTTCACTATTATCAGAAGATCAAATAAACACCTTGACGTTGAAATGCATTTACCAAAAGTAACAAAATACGTATCAACTGTTTAATGAAATATACAAACCGAGAACAGAATTAAAAAGGCCCTTACGAGCCAGTGGGGAACATTATTGTTGAAAATTATCCAATCCTACTGCTGACTATTGTGATGCTTAAACCTTCTCTACCGAATCAAAAGTGAAATCATTCGAATCTCAGTTGAAAGCTAAACATTAAGAGGTGATACAAGAATGATAATACATTGGCAACTGCTTTGTTAATAATGCTGAGATAATGGCTTTATTGATATATACTAAATTTATTATAGTGGATAAACTTTAATACTTGCTAGTATGAAGACTTGAGGATGTTGTATTACACTTTAAAAGTGATCAATTAACAAACGAAATATTGTCTAGAAGAGATATGTCCAAAACCTCCTTCTTTGGGACATGGCCAGGTAGGTTAAGGCGTTTCACTCGTAATCTAAGGATCGGGGTTCGAATCCCGGTCGCACCATACATGCTCGCCCTTTCAGCCGTTATAATATTACAGTCAATCTCACTATTCGTTGGTAAAAGAGTAGCCCAAGAGTTGATGGTAGGTGATGATGGCTAGCTGCTTTCATTCTAGTTTTAAACTGCTAAATTAGGGACGGCTAGCGCAGATAACTTTTGTGTAGCTTTTTGCGAAATTCAAAACAAATAAACAAGCATCGTAAGTCCGGAGACTTACCGCTTTCCTGCCAGGGGATAACACAGTGAGGAGCAGTGTTTAAACTGCAACCTCTAAATTAGCTCATTAAATATAACAACCACATAAAGAAAATTTTCTATGGGACTGAACAAGAAATGAAATGTTTAAAGATATAATAAACATAATACTCTTGTTTTACGACATATATAATTGACTGTTATGACGCTTTGCTAACAAAAGGCGTTCACACTATAACAGTTGTTCGAACGACGCCATTCTTTTATTGGAAATATAAAATACATCTGGTAAGAAATTTGTCATGCTGTCCAAAATCTTATGAGAACATAATATACTTTGAGTGTTGGTTTTACCGTAACAAATACGGCCTGGCATGGCCAAGCGTGTTAAGGCGTGTGACTCGTAATCTGAGGGTCGCGGGTTCGCATCCCTGTCGCGCCAAACATGCTCGCCCTTTCAGCCGTGGGGGCGTTATAATGTGACAGTCAATCCCACTATTCGTTGGTAAAAGAGTAGCCCAAGAGTTGGCGGTGGATGGTGATGACTAGCTGCCTTCCCTCTAGTCTTGCACTGCTAAATTAGAACGGCTAGCACAGATAGCCCTCTAGTAGCTTTGTGCGAAATTCAAAAACAAAACAAACAAACAAACCGTAATAAATATAATAATAACTTATTGCTGGGTGTTTAGGAATTAGGACAGATTATTTTCACACATTATCTACTATTTTGGAGTATCATCTATATGAATTCTTCCTTAGGTTAAGGGAGTATTAAAATACTACAGAACATTTTACAGCTGAGGTACGTGAGATAAAGAACGTTAATAGGTATCTTAGCAAAGTGGACAACATTAGTAATGAGTTTGTTGTTTCTTTTAAAAAAGTAATTTACAATTTATGTAATGACGGAATGAATGAAATGACTTAGTGTTTCTTAAAAAACTCATTTTAGATGAGTACTGTTGATAAGCATATCGCGATCAGATATCAATCGTTGCTACAGTTAGTAGCTAACATGATCACCATAGTAGTTATTAGTTAGTGAAGAAAAAATTATTTAGATAGTAATTACTAACCACTTTCTATCATAACTTTCAGTGTCCTTCAGTGAAACAGTATAAGTGTACTCACTTAAAACGATTTAAGCCAGCGTTCGATTCCCCACAGTAAACACAACAGATATCCCCGTTTTCTAAAAGAAACATAAGTTTCGGTTATTAGTTTGCTAAAGTTTTCAGGGAAGTTCTGAGAAATGCTATCTGTTTGTTCATAGTGGATGGGTTTACCTTCGTGATGATAATCTGGTGTGACATGATTATGTCACATAATCATAATTAAGCTGATAGTTATAAATAGGGTTTATTAAAATAGTTAATAAACGGCGTTGTTTATTTTTTGTTTGAATAAAAGTGCCATTAAACGTTTCTTTTGAAAAAAAAATAAACAGTTTAGAAGGATCCAAAAATATATAGATTTCAAAACACTTAGATAATTGATGAAATTATTCATTTTCAATAAAATATTTTCTAATTGTTTCTCCACACTAGCCTTTCCCACAGTCAAATATTTCAAAACATATAGGAATATATTATAAATATCAAACATTATTGTAAGTTCATTATTAATACACTATCCTTCAGTTAATATTTTTAGTGCTGTTTACTGGCTATAAAATGTTATTGAAGTGATCTATCGAATTTTGGATCTTAAAAGAGTTTAAAAGTATGAGTATTCAACAGTTTCTTGTTGAATTACTGTTCAATCATCAGTATAAAATGTTAGTAACTAAAGAAATGTTTTCTGAATACTAAACAATAGACTAAAATAGCACTCTTGCTTCATGTACTACAAATTTATAAGTTATGTGCTTAACAATGAACATTTTAAAGCCAAATAAAACCGCTTGAAGGGTGTAACATAAAGTCTTTGGGATGGACAAATGAACTATTACAAATGACTATTTTGTTTCTGACTCGTACTTACAGCCCAATGTGTGTAGTTGTATATATAGAATCGCCGATCATGTAATATACCACATGATTACTTAAATTATACAAAAACATAATAGTAGTCATCATAATGTCAGTATGAGAGAGGGAAAAACAAGGTTAATTAAACTTTCAGAGGGTATTTGATAGTAGGTGCCCATTAAGAAGAAATACCAATATAAATTAAATATAATTTATTTGGCCAACTCTACAAATCTGTCTATCATCCATATCTATCAATGAACAGTCAGAATTGAATATATTTGTCTCTATAAAAAAAGTTGTTGACCCACATCAGCGACTGAAAAAAAGTTTAAAAACTGCTTTGTTTAGATGTAAGCTGAATACAATTGTTCATATACTTATTTTTATTTTACTTATTTGTATTTTTTCTAATTTTTATATCAATATTTTTTAATTTTTATAATATCATTTCTATACGGAAGAGAAGATTTTGTATTTAGATTAGGTGGAATTAAGTTTGATTAGTTTATCTTGTCTCATAGCTTTATCCTATAGTTAGGATTTCAACATACACAAGAGGAGAACTTAGTTTACAATGTAGATGTTTCTTACTTTCGTTTGAAACTTAAATTAATTTTCATATTTCGTAAAATAACATCAGTTGCTGACATAAATAAACAATGTTGTGACAAACTTATTTTAATTTAATTTGACGTTTCCTAGTTTGAGTTTCGCGCAAACCTACAGTGTAAGACTAGAGGGAAGGCACCTAGTCATCCCCATCCACCCCCAACTCTCGGGCTACTATTTTACCAATGGATAGTGGGATTAACTGTTAATTATAACGCCCACACGGTTGAAAGGGCAAGCATGTATGATGTGACGGGGACAATCCCGTTATTTGTTGGTAAAGGAGTAGCCTAAAAGTTGCCGATGATTAGCTGCCTTCCTTTTAGTCTTACAGTACTAAATTGGGGACGGCTAGCGCAGATAGCCTTCGTATAGCTTTTCGCGAAATTCAAAACAGGCCAAAACAAACTGTCGCGATCTATAGTGTTTAACATACCTTGGCTGAATTTTAGTTGAATATAGTTTGAAAGACAGCTTTGTACGTTATTACAAAATATAATAATTGAGGTTTTATAGCAATGTTCATTGCGCTAACTTTGATGTTGAACCACTGTATACAAACATACCATTGAAAGAAACTATGCAGTCAATGGTGATTTAACTTTTAACAACAATTCTGATAACTTGCCCATCTCCAAATCAATATTTTTGGAGTTGATGAGCTTTGAAACTGAGAAATCTCATTTCCCTTTTAATGGTAACCTATGTGATCAAACTGATGGTGTTGTTATGAGTTTTAAATTGTCGGTGTTTCTGTCCAATCTTTTTATTTCTTATCATGAAAAACAATAATTACAAGCTATATACACTGCTGGCCATAATCGTAAAACCAATGAACATAAAAAAAAATATGCATATTGCGTTGTCAGACTTAACAACTTATTTGAGTAGAGTTTCGAAAGATGAAAATATAAGAAAAGGAAAAATAAATAAAAAATGTGTGTAGTGTATATGTAAAATCGGCTGGTATGGATTGAGAAAATTCTATGTAAAGGAGCAAACAACGTTTCGACCTTCTTCGGTCATCATCAGGCTCACAAAAAAAGAAAGAGGTAACTGACCGATGGCTAACCGCATGTTTGAAGGAGGTTGTTTAATTCAGTTTAGAAATATAGAGGGCGTGCTTAGATGTTTGGTTGTATTTATTAATATAGGTATTAAGGTGTTCCTTTATATTGGTTTATTTTGGGCTTGAGTTGCTGTATAAGTAAGGCTTCTTTATGACACAAGTTGAAACACAAGCAATTAACAAAGCATTACATCCACCACTATACTGGTACAGATATGTAGACGACACAAATACGAGATTCACATTTACAGAACGCACACATAATTTTTTCAATCACATAAACTCTATATAATTAACTCTATACATCCCAACATTAACTTCACATATGAACAGCAAGAAAGCAATCACATATCATTTATTAGCCTAAAAATTACAATAACTGATATACAATTTAAAACAGAAATAAATCGAAAAATCACCCATACTGGATTATACATTCCTTGGGATTCAGCACAAGAAACACAACAAAAACTCAACATATAAAGAAACCAAATAAACACAGCCATAAAACTATGCTCACCAGATAAAATTAGCGACAAAATAAAACAATACTTCACTAACATAAACCTTAGAAAACATAATACACACACACCTAGACAAAAAGCAAAATCAACTAACAAAAGTAAATATACCCCACGAATTTAAAAAATCACGAAACTATATACTGCTTCATACCATATATTCTCGACATCAGCAGAAAATTCTTGGTGGCAAATATAAATTATATGCGTATCCACATTTATTTAACTACTAATTTTAAATTATCATTTAACTTTCTTTCAGGTTATTTCACATTGTGACGCATAACATTTGTTATGAAGTTAGTTGAAAGATAATATTGGTTAAAGTTTAATGTGTGTATGAAAACTACTGAGTTTTGGTTATTGTTTAAAGTATTAGGGTTTTACACAGGGCCGAGTTAAGGGCAACTGATGCCCTAAGCGCAGCCCAACAATGGTGCCCCCCCTAGGCCCATCCATTACTTAACTGACAAGACATTAAGACTCAGTAGGTTTCTGAATTTTGCGCAAAGCTACACGAGGGCTATCTGCGTTAGCCGTCCCTAATCTGGCAATGTAAGACAAGAGGGAAGGCAGCTAGTTATCACAATTAACCGCCAACTCTTTTGCCAACGAATAGTTAGATTGACCGTCACATTATAACGCCCCCAGGCTGAAAAGGTGAGCATGTTTGGTGCGATGGGGATGAATCATTAAGTGCTGAAAGTGAAATAAAAGTTTGAACATTTATAACCCATCTTCAGTTTTCGTCCAGTTCAGACCCCACAACTATATTAAATAAAATGTTTTATTTATTTAACAGATTGGGCATGGATCAAAATCAATCAATGACTGAGGCCTTTAATTTAGAAATGATGAGGGAAATCACTTCTTTGATTAATGATAATTAAAACGAATTATTTTTACTGTATATTTGTTTTACGCTGAGTTAACAATTATCACTTTGATGTTAACTTTGATGTTAACAAAAATGAAAAATTTACTCAAAACCCTTTTATTCAAAAAATTCTCCTTTGACGTTAACAATGTATTGCTTTGAACTTAAAACCCTATAAGCAAATTATTTACTCATACCT
This sequence comes from Tachypleus tridentatus, assembly GCF_004210375.1. Classification (NCBI taxonomy): domain Eukaryota; kingdom Metazoa; phylum Arthropoda; class Merostomata; order Xiphosura; family Limulidae; genus Tachypleus; species Tachypleus tridentatus. Next base: position 95,945,115 of record NC_134828.1, read on the forward strand.
TAATATTTATTTAAATTTTTTGCTAAGTCTTTGATCAAGTCCTCAAAACTAATATGTCTTAGCAATTCTGCTTCTATACTTAGCAAAATCAAGACATCCATCCTGTCTTGTAGCAAAGTTGTTTTGTTCGGATTTTTAGTATGCTTGAGTTGAGAAAATGAAAGCTCAGCTGTGCAATTGTTATCATAAATGTTAGAAACATACGCAATAAAATGTCTACGTTTGGAAACGCACACTCAATTTTGCCTTCTGAAATTATTTTATAAAGTTCAGCATGACTGAATCTGTTTTTTAAGGTTTTTGTTGCACTGAACTCATGACGCACGTATAAATGAAACTACTGAAGTTCGGCAGAGAGATTAGTGTCCAAGTCTTCTGGGTAAGCACCAGTCAGCTTTTGGAACACTGAGAGTACCTTTCAGTCTCAGCTGATGATGACATCATTTGTCACATCACTTAGGAAAGAAAATATGTTTCTATTTCTTTGTATACCTCTCCTCTTCTTCTCATCTGGGTTTCCAGTTTGTCAACAATTGTGTAAAAGGTGGTGATATGACATTTACCTCTGGTATTCAGATCTACTTCTTGTGTATCTCCATCATTGAGTACCTTCTTTCTGACACGTTGGCGAGTTAGAGCTGCATTGTAATCAACATCTAGTAGTATTTCCTTTGCAACTGCTTCAAATCTTTCAAAGTCATCCCTTAAAGTGCGTAGTTGGTCAGCTAGTGATCCGTAAAGAGCTGCACGGTTTTAAGTTCACATCACCATGTTGCAGAACTTGACTTGCTTTATGAAACTTTTGCAAAATCTTATCCCACATAATCAACATAAAAACAAATTATAGCTCTCGCATTTTATTTGCAACATTGTCTGTTTTTCTTCTAGTGTCTCCCTTTTGTGACTGGTCTTCAACTAGATATTTTAAAGCTTCCAAAATATTAAAGAAATACTTCAAAATTGCTGTTGTTGCCACAGCATATGCCATCCATCTGGTATCAAATAAGGATTTTAACTCACTTTCATTTCCGAAAAAAGCTACAAGAATTTTCCACTGTCTGGTTGAGGCTGAAAAAATGTATAGAGCAAATACATTGTAGAGAAAAAAATAAATGCCATTTGACAGCAGTCAACAGCATTTCGGCCTTCCAGATTTAGTGAATGGGCTGCACAGGGCATATATATAGCAAACTTATTTTCTTCTAAATTATTTTTCTGCATCCCCTTATACCGCCCAGACATGTTAGCAGCACTATCGTAAGACTGATCCTACATTTTCAAGAATTAACTTTGCAAACTTCATGTAAGTATTGCAATAACTGGTTTGCTATTTTCTCACCGGTATGGTATTTCAGTTCCATAAAGTTTAAAAAGTGTTCAATAGGCTGCCCATCTTTTAAGTATCGAAGTACAACACTTAACTGATCTATATGTGATAGATCTGGCGTCGAGTCAACAGACAAGCGAAAATAACCAGAAGGATTTACAACATCAATAATGAATGCGTGGACCTTCTGAGGTCTTCATAGGTAGTTTTGAACAAGTAAGAAGGATTTCCGTTTCCAGAATTTCCATGTTTCAAAATGTGCTCTGGATCAAACTGACTTATGAGCTCAAGCAACCCTAAAAAATTCCCATTCTGCAATGAAACAAATTTTTCATTTGTTCCTCGAAAAGCCAGGCTACGTTCAGATAACGTACGAATAACAGCTATTACACGCTCCAAGACATATTCCCAGTAATTGCACTCTTCTTCAACTTGTTTTACCAACTCTTGTTGCAAGCCTAAACCTTGTCTGCGAGTTAAGTATGTTAGCATAGAGTATCGGTGAGTTGTGCTTCTTTCATGATAATCAATTACAATAGTATTTCGCATGTCACTGAACCCTTCTCTTTCAACAAAACGCAAGGAAAATTTAAGGGCAAAAAGTTAACAAACAAAGCAGTAAACTGACCCTGTTAATGATGAATACAATAACCACTATCTCTTGTATTGCTTACCATTGGCTTTTACCCCAAAGAAAAGTTTTTGCGAACATTATCTCGTTGGTTTTCCACTATTGAAAGTATGGCAAAATTTGCCAAATGGCCCATTGTGTTATGGACAGTCAGTGAGTCCACAAGCAATCCAATGAGCCACATCAGCAGCAGAGAAATCGAGCCACAACCCTAGATCTTTTGCTTTAGTTTCTTCATCTTTTGTAGACTGAAGCATTTTACCACAGTCCAGCAGACTTCCATTTTCAGCAGTTATTTTAACTTCAGACAGTCTTGTAAAGCAGCGTGCATCCACATTAACACTAGGAATATCAGGAAAATTTACAGGCAAAGTGAGATCAGTTGTGAGACTTGTGCCAGTTGAGCTAGCCTTACACCTCAACGTCATCACCATGTTCTGACCTTGAAGTAGAAAAAATGCAGTACAAGTAATTTCTGATAGCGGAAATGGGTTTTGATTTGGAAGATCATCTTGTGTAAATTGAGTGAAAAAATTAGTCAGCCTTCCATCCTTGTCCACTAAATCTAAACCCTTTTGTTGGTTCTTTATTGCCAGTTTTCTCTTTTGCGCACCACTTAATTGAACACGTTTCATCTTGTAGTCTAAAAAATTCAGAAACATAAATTAAGAAAAACAATGTAAAAGAATATGAATCATATTTGGTTATAATGATCAGAACAACACTGGGCTTCATGAAGAAAAACGTTGGTAAAACAATCAAACATACTAAACTCTAGGTATACATTTAGACAAAGATTGTCAGAAAGTTATCCAAGGACTTAGGTCTATCAGCACATAAACATGAATTCATAAATACTTTTACTGATTTGCTGCATTTTGATTGGTTGAAAACCATTCGAGACCAGTCTCGAATCGATTCGAGACTGGCTTCAATCCATTTTAGAAGAATTAATTTTCAGTCATTGCAAACGTTTCATTAATGTTGTTGCTGTGTAGCTGTATGCAAGAAGCAAAGTCAATGGTAATATGCAAATCCATTGAGGGCCAAAAAGTATTCTAAAACAATTTGTGATCAACAACAGATACTGTAGTAGCCTATATACACAGTGATCATTCTGTACTGGTACACATACATAACTCAATCAATTTTAAACTGTACTGCACATTGAACTACTAAATACTGGGTTAGGCATAAGTTAGTGTACCTTTATTCTAATCAAATATCTGAATAAGTTGTAACCTCAACTTTGAGCTCAGTTTTGACCTGAGGACTTTAGATGAGCCAACAAACCATACATCGACAAAATAAGCATATATCCAAAACTTCATCTGCCTGCCTGGATGAGAAGGAAAATTCAAAACGACGGCCTTAAATTACAAATAGTCCACTTCATTATTCCAGGCTACAGTAGCGTTTCCAGTGTTCTTAGACTAAACTAGTTTCAGTACTTAGTCCTAACGTTATTGTAACTTATTTCTCAGATAACAACATTAACATTAGGCCTGATGCTGATACACTGCAACAGAGGCCACTAACGTTAAGCCCAGTACTCAGTACTAACTTTGCTTACCTGAACTTGTTCAATTCATGCACTTTTTCAGACAATTCTAAATTGACTTTAATTAAAGTTAAGACCGGGCACCCTTGTATTTATCCCCTACGTAAATCTCAACTTTAGATCTGTTTATACTATTACATAATCACAAGAGAATGCATACATGTCCAATTGCTATTATAGGTTACATGTATTCTATGAACGGTGGCATTGCTACAGTTGCATTCCTTTTTAAATTTTTTCTTGGTATGATTAATTTCAAAACACGTACTCACGCAGAAAGGTTTTTTTTTACAGCAAGTTGTTTGAAGTAAAAAAAAGTACGGCTCAGAAGAGCTTCAGTGAGAAACACACTTATAAAAATATTACAAATCACACATGAATAATACAATGCTAACGCAAGTAAAACTAAAACAAACGAGACAATAACACAAATATAACGTACATAAACAGAAGCCGAAAAATTCATTAAACTAGCTACGTCTCTGTACACATCTCACACCATTTCGTTTGACTTATGTTTCTGTTGTTTTATTATCTTAGTTTTCTGTAGATGTGACTGAATAAACCAGTAAAAGGTAAAACAAAACAGTTCCACTGTCTAAAATTTCTTTTAAATAGCCACAACAAAAGGAATGATTGGGTAAAATATTTCGTCTTCAAGGTCATACATCTTAACATACGATCATCTTTTACCTGAAGTTTTATCAACATTTTGTACTGTTTCTTACAGTAATATTTCGCAAATCAATGACTTCGTACTTCAGATACATAGTTTAGTAGTTTCCCGAAACTATAGTCACTGAGACTGAGTCAAAGAAAACACTTTTTTACCAATACAGAATAAAGTCGAACAAGGCAGATAAGGACAATTACAAAAAAAAAAAAAAAAAAAATCGACTTAAGTTGAGTGTGGCAGTGAAAGAGTTAAGGGCATGATAGATAGCTCGGGGAAAATCCCCTTCCCTTGATACCCTAAGCACGTGCTTATTTTACTTAATGGTTAATCTAGGGCTGGTTTTACAGTACTTGAGTTATTAGAAAGTGAATTGAGAAAGTGAATATAGCAGCTATTTTTCAGATTCATCTGGTATGGAGACTACAGGCTCCATACCAGAATCATCCAATATATTGGGAAAACATGCAAAGTTACAAGTGAAGGAACCAGTTCGAATCAAGTTTGAGAAAGAAATATAGGAGTCCAAGGAAATAAATAAAAAAAAAAACTCCGGAAGATATGAGTGAGAGAAAGAATAAACCATGAGAGGCGAAGGAAGAAAGTAATATACTGTCAGCAAAAAGAGAAGACCTAGTTCAAAACCGATGTTATTGATTACAAACAGCTATTTTCTATGTTTATATTGATATGAATCAATTCTTAATAAGCATAAATTGAATGTAAATAAAGTTGATGGACATAAGCAGGGAAGGCAAAGCGCAAATATAATATGTTTGGAAAAACTCCAGTGCTTACTTCAACAATTTCATCCCACAAAAATACCTAAGCAGTATCTCCAGTGAGTTGACAGTTTGTATATTTTGAGTTGAAAGCCCTAACTGTTAAAAGTAGTAGTAACTATTCTCAGTATGTAAGAGTCCGGTGTTCCAGATGGCATTGGTACAATTTATCTGGGGAAACTAGTGATTCAGGTAGTTGTCGAATGTGAAGATATTTTAATGTTATTTCTATGTTCATCCAGGCATACCTGAATCTGTTACCTAGCTAAATATCTACATGAAGATTCCTCATTCAGTTATTATATCTTTTATCTCAGAAAGGCATTTAGAATTTTTTCTCTTCTGGTTCTTTTTATGAAGTTACATATAGGATGTTATGTTACAAGTATTCTCTTTTTGGTTTGTTCTTGAGATATTTACACATCTCTCAACATCTTTATTTTTACTAACCAGCTATTTTTTCAGTCTGTCCTTTCTGTAATTGTTTACCAACAATTTAATAGTGATAATTGTTTTGAAGGTGTAAGTTAAAGGGCATACTGTCGTAACTAGGAGCTTAATCCTAGTTAACTCTATGTTAACTGCATATAACCTCGTCATTAAATACGTTGATTAATGTACATTTCTGTTAGGAGGCTACTGCTTTAAACTTCTTAGCGAGTTCAGTAGCCTTAACTGACAGTCTTGTAACAATCTTATAAACTACCAGGAGCATATTTCTCGGACATTGTGTAATTTAGGATTCCCTTGAAGAGTTTACTAACAAAGGATAATTGGTCGATTAGCATGCTTTCAGAGTTAAGTGACCTGATCTGTAATTACTTCAACGAAAACACCACATGCGTTTGCAAAATAATCAAAGAAACAGGGAAGCCCATCAGCATTTTTAACACACAGTAGTATAATACATAAAATTATGCTCGTCTTTGCAACACTATTGGCCATTATAAAAATGTTATTATTTCAAAGTGTTTTGGTAATGCCAAACTATATTTACACTCATTTTTATAAATGCTAAAAACACTGGATACTTATATAACCTTTCATTTTCTCAATTGTTAGGTGTGGTTTGAATAACGTTAACAACTTATTTCTTTATTTCTGAAACATAAGTGAAATCTTGTACCTACTGTTGAAATTGGCTCTGTCTGCCTTAAACTTTGGAAATATTTCTCTTTTTGTGTCTCAAGCCATTTAAAAAGCATTTACACTTTTTCTACCATTAAATAAGTTTAGCCAACATGAAAGGATCTCACTAAGAACATTACATAAGTTTGAAATAATGCATGAGTTATTTCATTAGACAGGCTAAAGCGAGATGGATGAAAATGTTTAAAAGTATTTTATGTGGTACAGATGAAACAGTGTGAATCACTGGCTGAAGAGAATTACAAAAAGAGATGCATTTAGTAATGACACACACTATAAGAAATGCAATTAGACTTAATAGAATTACCTATGAAAAAAGAGCTTAGAAAAACAAATATAAAAATCTGTGTATTTCTAGATGAACTCTATGGTTAAAAGAAACAGGCCTTGTAGAATAAAGAAGATGGGGCAACAAAATAAAAAAATAAAGCATTAAATAAGTTAAATGTGAATTTCAAAGGTATGTTGTTAGAGAGTACTGCTGAATGAACCAAATGCAGATTAAACAAAATGATGCTGTAGTTGTGGACTACATGAAAATGTGCCTGTTCATACAGATGTTCACAAAAGATCTATTTAAAAAGTTGCATAGGGCTGAACATGCATCATAAGAGATTGTTACTGCTGTTTTATGCCAGGTCAGTTCCTAAGATGTTATTCATTGGTGTGGTTATTATGATTCCAAATTTACTGAATATATCCCCACCATATTTGGTATGTTTTTAGTAAACATCACAAGAACACTATACGAGGTCTGTTCAAAAAATACGCGGACTGTTTGAATTGCGCGGCTCCAGTTGGTTCCAGGGGAATCCGCTTGGTGTTGCTAGGTTTGCACAGATCAGCTGATTACGACGCCATTTCCCGATTGCAGATATCTTCATTTGTGTATTAGCTACGCGGTTTTAAGTGAAGTTCGAGTTTTTCGTTTGGCAGATTTCAGAATGAATGACCTGAAGGAGTAACGACTTGCTGTGAAATTTTGTGTTAAACTTGGAAAATCTGCGACTGAAACTTTTGCTATGCTTAACACGGCTTACGGTGGTGTTGCTATGAAGCGTACGGCATGTTTCAAGTGGCATGAACGTTTTAAGGATGGTCGACAGTCCATTGAAGATGATGAGCGTCCTGGACGTCCTTCCACGTCAACTGACGACCCACACGTCGACAAAATCAACACCCTGGTGCGGGCAAATCGACGTCTGACTGTCAGGGAGCTTGCTGAAGAGTGTGAGATATCAGTTGGATCTTGTTACGAGATTTTGACCGAAACATTGAAGATGAACCGCGTTGCTGCGAAATTCAGCCCTCAGAACTCGTGAGTTTTTGGCCAAACACTCGATCACTGTTCTTTCCCACCCCCCCTACTCACTTGACCTTGCTCCTTGCGATTGTTTCTTGTTCCCCAAACTCAAAAGACCCTTGACAGGAAGAAGATTTGAGACGATTCCCAAGATTAAGGCAAATGCGACGAAGGAGCTGGAGGACATTACAAAAGAAGCGTACCGGGACTGTTTCAACAAGTGGAAACACCGTTGGGATAAGTGTGTACGTTGGGGAGGAGAGTACTTTGAAGGGGTCCGAGAACTGTAACTTCTAAATAAAGTACATTTTGTTTTATGACGTAAGTCCGCGTATTTTTTGAACAGCCCTCGTACAAAACTGTTACAGATTTTGATGAAGATCTTTATCAAGTCAGTATGACTCAGATGCTGACTAAATGCAACGTTATTTTCATTTTAAGGATAAAAAATACATTTTTTCTCTTATAACTTTCCTAGAACCTCTTGAATATCAAGTATTTTGTGAGTGAAACTCTACACCTTATCTGCTATTCTATCTACCCTAACATTAAATGTAGCAAAATCAACTAATTAGGATGAAATGGAAAGTTGAAAATATGAAATAAATGTAAAGGATCTTTCGTATCTAAGCCACAAATATGCAAAAAAATTCTAGCTGCTCAGAACTCAACAATATAGATCACACATAAACAATATCAGCTAAACTGTCTACAATTTTGCACCAGAAGAAAGACAAAAATTTGAAGATTCTCATATAGGATAAAATTCTCTTTCTATTAGTTTTAAAGATTTCTATTAAAATAATGATTCAAGTTATAGATAAATTCATTCAAACTATGACAAGATGAGAAGAGTCCTATATGTGTGTGTTACAGATTTTTTTTTTTTTTTTTATAAATCATTAGCTCAGGAAGTTAGAGTTTGAAATTTTACCTTCTAGCCTACTGATATCTATAGTTTCAATTTCTTATTGGCTAGCTTTAGAAGGAAATAAAGTAAATTAAAGTAAAATTAAAAAAAAATGGGGAGATGCAATGCATGCAACACAGAAATAAAAAATAAGAATTTGTAAAGAATTCCTTTGGTATTAAGAAATTAAAATTTTCATGATATATAATTTAGAGTTATGAACTGCGTTTTTTTTTTTTTTGCAAGTTTATTAACCTAAATGTGTGATAAAGTAACTTTGTGATGCTCACACTTTGAACCATTTATACAAGTAAAATTAACATATATTACAGGGCAGCTGGTCAAAATGCTAGGAAATTGTGTTGAAGTAGAGGATGGAAACTTACAACTTGAGAATTTGTTTTACATCTGTAAGTAGATAAATTCAGAGAGAGGTGATATTTTAAGACAAGATTTAATGATAAACTGTGATAGTAGTATATATCCAGTAAGCATGCTATTCGACTTATGCTTTTTTAGAAACTTCAGTGATAGCTTATTGCTGAACCAGTCATGTAGGAAGATGTCTAACGTATATCTTGCATAGTAGTGACGCTAGGGATCAGAAGTCAAAATGTTACGAATAAGGTAATTTAACAACTTGGCACTACTTTATGCAGATGTATACTTTGTTGCATATAAAGGCTTGTTTAGAGCATGATAGTCACAGCAGACGTAATAAATAAATAGGTCATTCCATGTCAAATCATCCATATTTTGGAAAATTTTCCAGGTGACCCCCTCAGAATGCCTTGAAAAAATTCACATGTGCTCATTTATCCGTATAATGAAAAATTACCAAAGATTAGATCAATATCTCTAATAGTTTATGATTTACAGCCCTATAAAATTTAGTTACTTTTGTTTTATTTTTGGCAAATTCATTTTCGGGCAACTTTGGCTGCTTAAAGCTGCAAGAGTAATGGTGGTAGAAGGCTGAAATTTGCTACACTGACTGAATTAAACTCACAGAATCCAAAATGGTTTCAAACCAAGTTTATCTCCTTTAGGGTTTTCACAGTGAGGCTGTAAAATCACCTGAAAACCCAAAATCATAAAAAATATTGGTTTATTTAATAAGCCATAGCTCTAAGCCTTAATATGATACAAAGGTGTTTTTTTTTCTAATTTCCTATAACATATCAGTTGATAAGTCAGCAATTGTTGTAATTAAAAGTCTATTAGATCTCCTGTAAAAAAATTAATTGCTTGCAACTTTTTATGATTTAGTTAAAAATAGCCTTACTTCAGGCCACAGTTTCACCATGTCACCAGTTATTCAGCCTTTTCAGATATTTACCATATTTTCTTACATCTCTGAATATGATCTACAAAAAAAATCAGGATAGTGTTCAATAGTTTTTAAAGTATCCTCTGATCCTACATTGTTTACTTGAAAAAAAACATCAATTCAGGTGTGTTACTGTGTGCAAATGTATCCATACAATTTTGAAATAATTTATGATCCCATTGAAATATTCTAATCAGCCATTACCATATATTCTTACATCTCTGAACATGATCTTTAAAAAATTAAGGTTGTGAAAAATAATAAATTATCAAATTTTAAGTGTCTCTGAAATGTACCATTGGGCAAAGGACCACATTCAGGGCATTCAGTCCTTTCTTGTCAATCAGGAATCAGTCCTGCAGAATTGTGTAAAGTTTGATCTACATAAGCACCATGAAAAATACAAAACTGTGGCAGGTCACATCATAGCTTTATTCTACCAACAAACTGTACATGAGAAGGCTATCAGATGATGATGTGTGCACAGTTGTAACTGTTGGTAGTAGCAGTGAAAGTGATGCTGCAGCAGCTCAAATAGGGTCTAATGATAGCAATGACAATTATCAGCCAGGGAAATATGTAGCATGCATATACAATCAGGAATGTTATGTGGGAAACATAAAAGATAGATCAGATGGACATTCCGATGTGTTGGTGTCATTTATGAAGAAATCAAGAAACAAACTGTTCTCATGGTCTGCAAGGTCATGTAAAGATGAAAGCTGGATTCCTTTCCAACATATTCTTTGTCTGATAAGTGCACCTACAGTGCAAGGCAGTAGTGCTTGCCACTACGTTTTAAGTCAAAGTGATCTCAACATAATCAAAGTCAAATTTCAAAAATTTATTCAAGCTGTCTGAACAAAGCAATGTTTATTTGATGTTGTTAAGGCTGATTTATCGCCAAAGCAGTTTTTGAAACATTTCATTGTCGTGATTATTGCAGTTTGGTGTAACTATAATCTTTCTCAGTTATACCCTGTTGTAGCATTGTGTTTTTTGTGTCTGATTAACCTTTGTATTTATTATATTATGAATCTTAAACTCAGCTATATCTGCATGTCTGTGATGCATAATATATTTGGATTGCCATGTGATCTAACTAGTTATGCCAATAAACTTGTTCAGAAGTGAATTAATTCTTTCTTGTTTCTTATAACTTCATTATTTAACATTGTGAAAGGCTGGTTAGAATATTTCAGTGGGATTCATAAACTTCTGACAGGTATTTTTCAAAATTGTATGGATATATTTGCACACAGTAACACACCAGAACTGAATTTTTTTAAAATAAAAAACGTATGGTTAGAGGATACTTTAAACAATTATAACTCAAAAAGTAGGTTGAATACTATCCTGATTTGGCCCAGAATGGCCAAGCGTGTTAAGGCGTGCGACTCGTAATCTGAGGGTTATGGGTTCGCATCTCCATTACACCAAACATGCTCGCCCTTTCAGCCATGGGGGCGTTATAATGTGACGGTCAATCCCACTATTCGTTGGTAAAAGAGTAGCCCAAGAGTTGGTGGTGGGTGGTGATGACTAGCTGCCTTCCCTCTAGTCTTACACTGCGAAATGATGGACGGCTAGCGAAGATAGCCCTCAAGTAGCTTTGTGTGAAATTATAAACAAACAAACAAAAACCATCCTGATTTTTTTGTAGATCATATTCAGATATGTAAGAATATATAGTAAATATCTCAAAAGGCTGAATAACTGGTGACATGGTCAAACTGTGGCCTGAAGTAGGGCTATTTTTAGCTAAATCATAAAAGTTGCAAGCTATTAATTTTTTACAGGAGATCTAACAGACTTTTAATCACAACAACTGCTGATTTATCAACTGATATGTTATAGGAAATTAGAAAAAAACACTTACCTTTGTATCATATTAAGGCTTAGAGCTATGGCTTATTAAATAAACCAATGTTTTTTACAATTTTGGGTTTTCAGGTGATTTTATTGCCTTACTATGAAAATCCTAAGAGAGATAAACTTAGTTTTAGACCATTTTTGGATTCTGTGAATTCAGTCAGTGTAGCAAATTTCAGCCTTCTACAACCATTACTTTTGCAGGTTTATGCAGCCAATGTTGCCAGAAAATGAATTCGCCAAAAATAAAAAAAAACAACTAAATTTTACAGTGCTATAAATCATAAACTATTAGAGATATTGATCTAATCTTTGGCAATTTTTCATTATATAAGTAGATGAGCACATGTGAATTTTTTCAAGGCATTCTGTGGGGGTCACCTGCAGTCCCCTGGATGATTTGACATGGAATGACCCATAGTGGTTGGGAGCTATACTAGTTTGTTTAGATAACTGGGTGGGATGTTCCATAGTAGTATCATTTGTCTTCAGTGCTATCAATTATTGCTTTTCTATCAAACTGGGAGCTAGAATTTTAACTTTGGGAGGCATGTTTTCAGCTTCCTTACCCCCAAATAGTAGTACCATATTTCAATTTATATTACTTCAGAGAGCAGTCACCTTCCTACAGCTGTCTGCAGGCAGTGAAGGGCGATATAGATCTGAGATGTTGTTTACTTGAGCACTTACGTCTCTTTCCTAATTTATGTTTCTATTACTAATCTTTTATTTCCAATGTGAGACTGGCAGATGAAGGTTAAGAGTGATATATGGTGTATCCCTGCTGAAATGTGCATCTACTTCAGTAGTCACCTCCAAAACCTAGGGTAATTTTATAATCCTACATTATAGTTTGTACTCTGGGATCTTTGCAGTTAGTGCAGCATTTTTTGTTTAATTTATTTTTGTTTTGGCTTGTTTTTTAAGTTATAACAAAGTAATATAATTAGTCAGAGATTCATATTTGCCACTTTTAATGCAGTCCTTCCTTGTGATTTTGCTTACTTTATCAAAATACATTAATTTTCACTAAAATATACATATATGACAAAGTGGTAAACTTATCTGTTTAGGTTTCAATTTTTATGAGTATTTTATTCAACTGAAACATTAGATATGATTTTTAGTATGATAATGGTAAAAATCTTGTTGAAATAAATTACATACTTTGCTAAATATCAAGTATTATTACATTAATACTAGTTTAGTTTTCACAAATTAAATTAAGTGGTATCCATAAAAGGAATACTTTGAGTTGTTGAAGTGATAAGGTAACAAACAATAGAAGTATAACTATCAGGGGATTATCAGTATATTTCTTATACTTTGGTAATTATTGATAACACTCAGTTTAATATGCAAACTATTAGAACTTGACAATATTCACTGAGGAATGACAATTTGCACCTATAACTTGTATCAGTTGTCCAGTTCTGTTAGTTAACATGAAAAGTATCTTAATTTCAAACTAACTTTGTGATGAGTTACTTGTTTTGGAAATTCAATTGAAAGTCTCATTTGAAAAATATTAAATAAGACATAAAAACTTGTCAATACCCAGAAGTAATAATGTGTCATAAATACAAACTGCAAAAATATTATTGATTGTTTAATGTAATTCATTTAAATACAAACAAAATTATAAAAATCTGGTTTCTACATAACCCCTATATCATTTACAAATGGCACTATCTAGTATTCAACATACTTATTGTGAGGCTTCATATTTCCTCTTACAAAATAAAAAAGTTTTATTACAATCAAATCTTGGAAAAATGAAGTTTAAGTATTTCAATGAAATGTTTCTACCATTCAAGTACTTGAAACATTAAAATCATAAACCTTGTAAAAAGAGGTACAGATGAATATCTGTATGATATATGCTTATTCTTCATTCATTAAAACAACACAGTATAAATTTAGTATATACAAATGCTGTTAATGAAATAGAAAAAAAAGGTTATGAAAACATACCAAAAAATAACCAAAAAACAAAAACTCATTTTCAGATAATCAGGAACCCACAAAAACATACAATAGTAAGCAGATATTTTTTAAAGATTTTCAAGACTTTTGGTAGGATATTGTTGTGAACTATATTTTAACATTTCAATTTATATATTATCTAGACTAAAGTGTGCATTGCATAAAATTAGATCTTGAACATCAAGAAAGTTCTGAATTTGATGTTAAGAATATAGTGAATTAAGGGAGTATCAAGATATAAGAGTGGATTATATATATGAAAACAAGTTAAGCAATGTATCATTACTTTGCTTTCATTTTGTATAAAGTGCCAGCCATTTACAGTGAAGATTTAGCTTCAGTATTAAAAAAAAGGACCTAAGCTGGTTACCTCAAACATTCAATTACTTGACTCAGTTAATTTCTACAAGTAGGTTTATTTTTAAATTGTTGTATCATAGGCATATTCTTTCTATATAAACATCATTCCCAAAATTTGGCCTTATTTTCACCCAGTAACTTAGAAGAGCCAGAACTTCAAAGAAACAATGAAACAACAGTGCTATAGAGTGTTAAGATCTATCATTCAACGGCAACCTTTCTTTATATTGTACTGAACAGGAGGACTTTGAAAGAGTAAAAAAAATATCAAAGAGCCTATTCTTCACTAGTTACAACTTGTTTACACAAACAATAGTTAATATCAACAAAGAACTTGCCCTTAAAGCTAGAATATATATTTATAAAAATATTATTCACATTTAAGTCAACTAATAAATTTTTCACTTTATAAAGAACTTTTTTTATTATAAATTCAATAAAGGATTTTAACTAGTTCATGTGAATACAGATATAACAAGATATTTTAAAACATCTGTGCAAAATTAGATATTGTGTATTACTTATTTCACAAGTTATTGTACAAATATGGTTGGAATATTAAGAGCATTTAAATACAAAATCAGTTAAATTGTTAAAAATGTATAAATATATAAAATACATTAGTTAAGGCTCACTGAGAACATTATTTATTTATTTCTAAACATAACAAGAAATTATTGGTCTTTTTTACAAAAATATACACGTTTCCAAAATAATGTAGTAATTTGAAAGTACTAAAATTACCAAGAATTAAGTAAAATAGGCATATTGTTTAGCACTTGTACAAGCTTTATTTTTATAGGAATCTTTGTAAGGGGAACGATTTTTTTGAAAGTATATCAAAGCTTTATGCATAATATTCTAGTACATATGAGAAATGTAAAAATGCCTTAAGTTGTCTTTATCCAAGATTGAAATATTTATCATTGATTTTAATTGTTGTCTTTATTTAAATTATTCATCACTAAATTACAGATGGTAATAATAAATTTCATAAATTTTATAACAGTTGTAAAAATTTAAACAAATAATATTTGTACATATGTTATTTTTGAAATTTATACCATAATGAAATGTGAAAAGCACAATGGCTATTTTAGTTTTGATATTTATTTTCTAATTACTATAAAGGTGCAAAAACATTACGGAAAAGGTAAAAATTTCAATAAAAACTGGATAGTAACTAGTTAAAGCTCAGTGCTCATTTCCAAATTATCCTGACACTGTAGATTGGGTCCGTTTGTGGATTTTAAGAAGTCTGTGGGTGTATATGAACATCCTGGATTTAAAGGTTTTCTGAAAGCCTGAAAAAGGATAGTTAAGAAAAAAGGAAATTTTGAAAAGTAACTTCTATAAAATGAATATCTTTATAGTTGTTTAAGTAGTAAATATTAACTAATATTTCTTATAGATATAACTAGTATATCAGTGTTATAAAAATTTTGTAGACAAAATGAATGTAATTTTAAAAAAATTATCCAACAAATAATATTAATCCAAATTCTAATTTTGCTTAACAGTGCAGTATATGCTTTATACTTTTATCTTGTACTTAACTAGATGATTTTTGATAGAAATATATAATTTAATTGGCAGGTAAATTGAAAGGTACTAAGAAGGCCAATGAAGTAAGAATAGTAAGCCATTAATGTAATAATCACCTCTCCAGCAATCGGTTTCATTTGTCTTTGAAAAGTGACTCGTGGTGAAGATGTTGTTGTAGTACTAATTAACCCACTGATATGAATCTTTCCATTCAAGGTTCTGTGAAATCAAAAATTATAATTGTACAAAAATATCTCCAGAAAAATGCACCTTTATAGCTTCTTAAATACAGTTATCTTGAACAATAAAATAGAAAATATCAATAACTAACATAAAATAGAAATCATTGAACAATCCATACTAGTTTCACTTCTCTATACACATATAAGGTTTTTTTCTTGATGAATAGGTTTTCTTTGCTTTGTTTTCAAGTAGTCACATTGATCAAGGTTTAGCTTTTTGATAAGAATACTTTTGGTAATTAGATGCTTTAGCAACTGAAATCTTGAAGGATAGAATATTTATCACATGAAGTATGTATACTGAAAAATGTCTCAACAAACAGTTATTATATAACAGAAAAAAGAAGAAACTGTACAAAATCAAAAATTGCTTTTCTTATTAAAATAGAAGAAATAAGTTAATATTATACCTATTAAGAGCAGTGAATAATTAGATCTATAAGGTATGGAATTTATTTTGAAGCATTTATCAATTTTAAGTTAAGTTTTGTTTCTAATAACAACAGTTTAATAATATAAAATGGGAACAAAATGTGTTACATTTTTAACATAGCAAACAGTACTTATTTTGAGGATATTTAAGAACCATCATTGATCAGAAACATAATTTTATATTAGAAATAAGCCATGCTTTTCAATAATGTGACATAATGAAGTGTTTTACATATGCAAAGTTAAGTGAATTATTTTTTAACAAAAGTTATTTTGTATTACTTCAGCTTCATACCTAGGGACCTATGTTATCTGGTATCAAATATCCTAAATCATGTGTATTATTTGTTATACTATTCTTTGTGGCCTGAAATTTTCCCCTTTGATAATTCAGTTCTCTTCTTTTATTTATTAGTAGCTGATTTAAAGACATCTGGGGAGAGGACATAGAGGCGTACAATACAAAAGTGGACCTCCTTATATCAATCCCTGGTAGCCTTAAGAGTACAGTACATGCGAGGTTTGGTGACAGTATGTGTGGCAGTTTGTCAGTTATAAGCAGACACACACACAGACTTTTGTCAAACAATGGTTCAGATTACATAACTTCCAAACAGCCAGTATAAATGGCTGCTAACAGAACAATCCAGTAATAAATGTATAATGTAAATAAAACAGTATCATGTTTCTAATATGCAAATACTGTTTTCTTTGTTGCAAGATTCATGTCAATCTTATTTGATGAAATAATCGCTATAAGCAACTTGCTGACTCATTGTAATGACATTTTTGTATTAAAGAAAAATTAAGTTGTAATTCTTTATGCACAATTATCTAAGTGGCAAATTTCTATTTATTTATCTCTTAGTACCTATTTTATTTAATGATTACTCTTAAGTTAAGAAAAAGATATTTTTAAGACAAAATTTGAAATGTGTTTATTCTACTTAGACTAAGGGATAATTTAAATGATACCATAAAGCTGGTGGATTAAGAAATACATAAATTAATGTTCAATCTTTGAAAGAGTCTATTGTTAATCTTTTTCTTATTGTAACATTTTAATAAACAAAAATTTCTGTAATATAAAATATTCCAGTTATTTTCCTACCTTGCACTTGGTAACTTTGTCTGACTGCCAGTGTATTCAGGATGTAATGTGCTACTATTGTTCTTTGTGTCTAAATTCTGTTAACAAATTGGCATAGATACATAAATTTCTACTTTATCAATAAGAGAATATATGACAGAACAATCAAATTTCAAAACAAAATTAAAGTTTAGTTTTTTTTCTCATTAAATTTACTCACAGGTTTGAAGAAATAATAACAGAAATTGAAGAAATGTTAAACGAGTAACAATCATTACATCAAAGGAAATGGCATACTATATTTGTTTTAATCAATGACAATAATAAAATAACACTTTCCTTACCAAAATATGTCCCCTAGCCCTACCATTCTAACCATTAAGTATGAAAATAAATTATGATTCATCAATACTAGCAATTTCCTTCCCAATCTTAAACATGCCAGTCAGATCCCATTTAACGCTTCTTTTTTCAATAGAAAATATTTTCAGAAATCTTAATCTCTCCTTGTTTGAAAATTCTCCATCTCTGGTACCATTCTGGAAGTCTTATTCTGAACCCTTTACAACAAGTCAATGTCCTTTCTAAGGTAGAGTCTGAGACTGAACACAATTCTCCAAATGTGGTCTAACCAGTGATGCATACTACAACTTCTTTAGGCTTGTATCAATATTTCTATGGATATAACCAGAAATCCTGTTTTCCATAGCACTAGCAACATCACACTGCTTGGATAGTTTTAGAGACTAATTGATAATTACTCCAAGATCCATTTCTTTCCTGACACTATTAAGGTTATTCCCATCAAATTATACATATAATTCAAATGATGATAAACCACATGCATTACCTTGCATCTATTATAATTATAACACATCTGTCATTTATTTGCCCAACTCACACTCACAGCCAAGACCTCAATATCATCCACAAAATTAAGTAACTTATGGACCATTCCTTCCTGTAAGACTGAGCTCTGTGGTACCACATCACATTTATAACAATATTTTGCCTTCTTATATCCAATTGATTAACATATCCCTCACACCTTTCTTTACTGACCTTCGCTGAGTATCCTGTTATTGAAGAACATTTAACTTATCACAGAGTATACATACATTTTACTAATAACATCTAAAAGTTTTTAAATGTAGCAAAACATTTCAATAGGGCAAAGATCAACAAAAACGTATGAGTGCTTCATAATGTTGTATATGTAATACATACTTCACAGATATAAAAATTATATTTAACTAACTCATATTAAGTAATGATATCATGTTTTACCTGATTTTGAATGAATGAGTGGTTAATTTTAGGAGGAATCAACTGTGCCTGTACAAATCCTTCACCAAGCATTGGTGAAACACCGGATATACTTGATACTGGGATGGGTAAGTTGAGCCTACAGAATTACATAATAAATTATTTTGCTGCTATTGTTTGTTGTTATGCACACAGTAGACAATTTGTGGTTTGCTCACCATGTGTATTAAACCACAATTTTAGCATTTTTTGTTAGGAAAGTCATATCAAATTGATTTTTTGTTATAATTATTGATTAATTGAGTGTAATTTATTAAGTAGACCAAGTAAGTACCAGCAGAATTTTATCCCTGATGTACACCAACAACTAACAGTTAATCGACTAGCAAATTCCACTAACTGTCCAACCTTATTCACATTAATCTCACATGGAAATCTATAAACCTGTTAATAGTTGAAATTTTAATTTATGAGTAATCAAACTAATGACCCATATTTGTTTTGGAAATATTTCAAAATATCTAAAAAATTAGTTACATCAAATAGTTCATTTGTACATAGTTTTAATAATGTTTTGTTGAGATTTACTCATAGTTTAAGATACAGAAATGAAACTGTTTTGTTACACAAATTATTCATTTGTGATTGCACTAGTTAATGTTCATGAAAACTTTAATAACTCTGCTAGAAAAATGAGTTTATGAAAAAATACAAGAACATATTGTCTAATATATAAATATTTAAAACCTTTTTACACCACTTATTGGCCTGGAACTTGCTATGATATTACTATTGTTGTCTGATAACACAGTATCTTTCAGTTGGGTTGTCACAGCAATAGAACTTGTATGTTTTGGCATAAGAGAGGTTCCTTGTGGCATAGAACTGTTTTCTGTATAAGGAGGTGGTGGACTGTCTTCATTCCCAATGGAATGTTGGTTTACTAGTTTTTCTGGTGAATTTCTAGAATTTTGTTAGAATTCAAAGATTGTAATTTTGAATGCAAACATTTTGAAGCTAGTCAATTTAAACGGATTGAAGAGATAAATTGAATTACTAAAATATCAGTTTCTTTAAGATAATAACTGTATACTGACATAAATATATATCTTTATCATAATAAAAAATTTTTAAAAAATCAAAGAATCTACCCTTACTTCTAAACTTTTAAAAGTTCTATAAACTTTTACTTTATAGAACTTTTATGCAAATAAAAATAATACAACTCTTCTGTATAATTAATAACAACTATTAAATAAACACAAATAATTTTTGCTTTCTACAGAAGATAGCCGTATAGTTTGAGAAATAAAAATATTTTATTACACTGAGATACACTAAATTAAATTGCATGCTTTATGAACTGTTTACATGGTGCTTGGAATGGATTAATTTTAAGTCTATGTGTTAATTATATTCATTTGAAAAATTATTTAAGCTAGATATTTGAAAAGAAAATATATATCAATAAAGAGCATTACAATATTTTGTGAACTTACTTTGAAGGAGCTCGTGCAATTCTACACCGCACTTGACCAGTTGTAGGAGAATAATGTATTTTGAAAACTCTACTGTCAGTTCTATATTTAAAAAAAAATGAATGTAACTGTAATATAGAATAATTATGAAAATGTAGTTTGTTTTCTGAATGTTGGTAACTTTATAATTAAAACAAGACGTTTTTAATCAGGCAACTTTAATCATATATTAAAAACACCTAGAGGACAGACACATTAACAGTAATATGATAGAGAAGCCATCCAAGGAATGCACTGTTGCTGGTGTCAAGGAAGCTTGGATAACATTTTTAGGGACATGTGGATCCATCTTGGTTGTCCCATCCTCAGAATTAAACTAAAATTATTAAATAAATAAATTTTAAAAAAGCTTAAAATAGCCCTTTTAATTCATATAAATATCAATTTTTCTCCTAAACTCTTAATATTACTGCCTCCACAAAATTCAAAAGCAAATCATTCCAGAAGCTGTCAGAAAAATAAAGTTCTCTAAGCAAAAGATGACTCAACACTATCAATTCCTCTTATCTTAAATCTTTAATTAGATCCTCTCTAACTTTATTTTTTTAAGAGAGAACATTTCAGAGATTTTAACCTCTTCTCATATGACAACCCCTTCTTCTCAAGTACCATTCTTGTAATCTTCCCCTGAATCCTTTCCTGAGGTAAAGACCCCAAGTCTGAATAAAATAATCCAAATGTGGATTAATTAGTAACCTATACAATGAAATTATAGTATTTTTGTAGATACAAAGTAAAATCCTTTTTGCCTGACAACTAGTAACAGTACACTGCTTGGATGGCTTAACAGACTGAGCAACCATTACACCAATATCCCTTTCTTTTATGACACTGTGAAGGTTATTCTCATCCAAATTGTAATTCAAATTTTGATAACCAATCATGCATAATTTTACATTTATCATAAAACATACCTGCCGTTTATTTGCCCAAGTCACTAAATGATCTAGATCCTTTGGTAAAACAGCAAAACAGCAACATGCAAGACCTTAATATCATCAGCAAATTTAAGTAATTGATTTACATTCCTTCATTTATGTAAATAAAAAGGAGCAAAGGTCCTAAGAGTGCACCACGAGGTACCTAACTTATAACAATCCAGTTTCACTGAACTTCATTTATAACAGGCCTCAGCTTTCTTCTATCCAACTACTCTCTCATTAATTAACTTAACCCCCACACTTATAAAGAATTTTTACAAGACTTTTATGTGGCACCTTGTCAAATGGTTTCTGAAAATTCAGACACACTAAATCTACACCCTTTTCCTTATCTACATAAGCAGTAACCTCCTAAAATCACATCAAAATATTTGTTGGCAAGATTTTCTCTTAGTAAAACTACATTAACTATCCAATAAAATTCTAAGCTTTGTTAGATTACTTTGTGAAGCATATTTTATCAGATTTTCCAAAGGTTTTCCAACAACTAATGTAATATTAATGAGCCTATAACTACTCTAAAAGTTTTATCTCTTTCCTTGAAAAGAAGATAACAATAGCTAACTTCCAATCATCTATCATATCTCCACTATTCAAGGGCACTTGCAATAAATAGTAGAAAGTGGTTCCACATATCCAATCCTTAACCTCCTTCAAAATTCTTGTGAAATATCATCTGGCCCAGGAGCTTAATCATTCTTTAACTTTCCAATTATTTCTTAATAAACTCGGAATTAAAACAAACATCTTGTTCATCCTTGTTTCCATCTATCAAATGTTCAAGATGAGGAATAATGATTGGATCTTCATTAGTAAAAATTGAAGAAAAAGTAGAATTTAATAACTCAGCCATTTTATAATAATCAGGCCTGGCATGGCCAGGTGGATTAAGGCATTTGACTCATAATTTGAGGGTTGCAAGTTTGAATCCCCATAGCACAAACACGCTCGTCCTTTCAACTATGGGGGCATTGTAATGTGACAGTAAATCCCATTATTCATTTGTAAAAAAGTAGCCCAAGAGTTGGCAGTAGGTAGGGATGACTAGTTGCCTTCCCTCTTGTCTTACATTGCTAAATTAAGAACAACTAGCACAGATAGCCCAAAACAAACAAACAAACAATCATAATAATCAGATACAAGCTTTCCTTTATCACCCCTCATGGGTTCTACCTCATCATAATATTCTGTTTATTCATAATGTATTTAAATAAATCTCTACTCTTAATTTTTACATCTTCAGCCAAGCTTTTTTCACACATTCTTTTTGATATTCTAATTTTCTTTTTGACGAACTTTCTTATGCTAAACCTTCTATCAGTTTAAAGTTCCTAAATTTCTGATGCTTTTCTTTAATTTTATCTCTTATACTTTTTCTGAGACAATCTGGTTTTTAACTTGCATTCACCTTCCTTTTTCTACAAGGAATATGTATCTGCATTGAATTTTTAAAAATTTATCTTTAAACATGAGAGTCTCCAAATAACACAGCTACTCATTGCACAACAAATATTTCTTGTTTTGTTAGATTGTATCTACAGAAATATTGACAAAACGTCTGAAGAGGTTATAATTTCACTATATAGGTCATTGGTTAAGTAGCATTTGAAGTATTGAGTGCAGTCTTTGATGTCTTACCTTTGGAAGGACATTGATTTGTTAGAAATAGTTCAAAAAGGGCTACTAGAATGATATCTTGGATGGAAAGTTTTTCAAACAAGGAAAGGCTGAGATCTGTGAAACTGTTTTCTTTTAAAAAAAAGTTAATTAGAAGAAATCTCATTGAAGTGTTTAAGATTGTTAAGAGAATTAATAGTGTTGATGCATCATTTCAAGTGTACTTGATGTCAAGAATGGTATAACTAGAGGATACAAAAATATGGATGCTAGAAGGGTGATAGTCATCTTGAGCTAATATAGCTTTATTTTTCTAAAAGAGTGGTTGGTCTTTGAAAATGGTTTTATTTCGAATGTGGTGGATGTAGTGAATTTAAGGGAAGGTTTGATAAATATTTTAATGGTAAGAGCTGGCCTTAATAATTCATTTGTATTTTCAAAGATTAGGTCAGTGAATAGGACAGCCTAGATGGAAGAACAGGTTCTCTGTTGTCCTTGAAATGTATATATAATTAAAATTATTGAAACTTGCATCTGGGGCAGTAATGAATGGTGTGATTTCATCATTACCAGTCTTATTCTAATATAACATGAAACATATTTTATAAAATGTTAGCCCCTGTTAGTACAGCAGTAAATCTACAGATTTACAATGCCTAAAAATCAAAGGTTTGATTCCCCTCAGTGGGCTCAGCAGATAGTCTGATGTGGCTTTGCTATAAGAAATACACACACATAAAATGTTAAGTGCTGCCAGATGAGGATTTCCATGTTTTAAAATTTATCTCATAAATAATTTACATAAATAACATTTTAATTAACCCTATGTTACAATTCAGTCAGACTAATGGTTTCTGGTATAAAGAAAAAGGTATTTTTAGCAGAAGCATAAGATAGACAAGATGCTAGTTTGTACACTTTTCTTCCTAGAAATCTGTATTAGAACAGTAAAGAACCATGTAAGTTAAATTAATATTCAAGTTATTGTGATGTAATATCACACATACATGCTAATTGCTGCTATTCATTAGCTCTGTGTTTTGATGAATCATCAAAGAATGTTTTGTTTTTGTCTTTTAGACCTTTCTAAACATTTTTAAGTTTCATGTCATTGAATAAATTTGATGAGGCCTAGTTATCTGATCATGTATTGTACTTTAGTTTAGTAATCTGACAGTATTTCAGTACTCATTAAATGCTGTGCAAACAAAATAAAAGGTTATATAAGTGTGGCTACAAGAATATACTGACAAGAATTTTAGAACATCTTTCCTGTTTTGAGAAGGAAGATATTATGTTTCATACTGAGGCCCACGGCTGTCATTATTCACAACTTGAACTTTCTCTTAATAGTACTTCCCACTAGGCATTGTTATACATCTGATAGAACAGACATGAACTTATCTTGCAAACAAATTCTAAGTGTAGTGACATTTTATGTTTATTTTTTCTGTTCCTCATATGATGTTTCAAAATTTTTAAATGTGGTTCAAACCATTAATATCATGGATATGACAAGTGTAACAGAGTTACTGTTATATATTTATTTTAGTGCCTACATTTGATTCAGTGTAGTTTCCTTTTTGCATGTGACATATATTCTTTACTGTATATTGAGCAAGTCCCACCTGTTCTCGAGTAAGAATTATGAATAGTTATTTTATGAAAATGTGCCAGTGTGTTAGAACATTGTTGAAAATTCTATAAACTAGTCTAATTCATATAAATACTAGCTTGCCAATATACACTAATATAAAAAGACTATTATTTATCAACTACAGTCATTGTGCTATTCCTAAGAAGCTACATTTGTGATTAATGCCTACTAATCAGAAAACTACAGAATTTGGCCAGGAACATTATAAATTTTGAACTTTACAAACCATTCAACTTAGTGAATTACTTTGGAAGTTATTATTTCTATGAGGACATTAAATATATTTGCTGGGAAAAGTCAGCTTGTAAGATGTGAGGCTAAACAAGAATAGAGCTAGGTAGCATTCCTGTCAAGTGATGAATGCCTGTGTATTGACATAAAAGTAAGTTGCTCCTCATGGACCCATACAATTGCAGAAGAGGTGATAAAACTGTATGCATTAGAAATGGCAACAATTGTTCTAGGAAATGAAGCTTCAAACAAGCTTAAATTAGTGCCTTTATCAAATAATGTTATTCAAAACTGAATTGGTGATTTGAGTTCGGACATTTTGGACCAAGTTATCACAGACATCAGGGCTAGTCCCTTGAAAATCTCTCTCCATTTGGATGAAACAACTGATGTTGCAAATTGCGGTCAACTCATCACATTAGTGAGGTATGTCCATGATTGTGCCATAATGGAAGACTTCCTGTTCTGTGAAGATCTGAAAACAACCACAAAAGGGAAAGATATCTTCCAGTGTGTGAAGGACTTCTTTGCAAAATATGATTTAGATATCCAAATTATTGGTTCTTTGTGTACCGACGGTGCCCCTGTTATTCTTGGAAATAAATCAGGATTTTTTGCACTGATGAAACAAGAGATTCTGCACTTGCAAGGTACTCACTGTTTTCTTCATCAACATGGTTTGGCATCAAAAACATTGCCTCCAAAGTTGAAAAAGGTCTTTGACACTTCTGTGAATACCATCAACTGGATTATGGGTCGCGCTCTGAACCACTGCCTCTTCAAGTCGCTTTGTGAAGATTTTGGAAGTGAGCATTCAGTTTTGCTTTTCCACACAGAAGTCCGCTGGTTCTCATGTGGGAGAGCTTTAATGCTCTTTTTTGAACTGTGAGAAGAAGTCAAAACTTTTCTGAAGGAACGTGACTATGATCTGTCCAGAGAAATAGAATCACAAGAATACAAGCAAATGATAGTCTATTTGAGTGATATTTTCATTTATGTGAATGACCTGAGTGTATCTCTTCAAGGGAAAAACATAAACATATTGAAATGCTGCAAAAAGTTAAATGCTTTCAAAGAAAAGTTACATCTTTGGTATTGACGAGTTAAAAGAGGTAATCTTCCAAATTTTACATCACTTGAAGAAATGGTAGGTGAGGATGAGTCCCTAATTCCATGTGTGTGTGAAGAAATTGTGGATCATTTGGAAATACTATCAGTCATTTTATGGATATTTTGGAGGAGAACTGGAAACTTCTGAAGAATGGATTATGAATCCATACTCCTTCAATTTGGATAATATGTTGGATGATAAGAACTGAAGGAAGATCTTATTGAACTGTCCACAAATCGAGTTCTTGAAATGCAGTTTGAAAGCAAAACTTTGGAACAATATTGGTATTCGGCAATGGACATGTTTCCAAGACTTTGTGAAAAAGCACTAAATGTGCTCATCCCATTTGCGATGACATACTTATGCGAGTTTGAATTCAGTGCCCTTTGGTCAATCAAGACAAAATCTAGAAATCGCTTGGGTGCACAGGCAGACTTGCGGATTGCTATCAGCAACAAAATGCCATGCTTTGAAAAACTCGTAAGAAATAAACAGGAACAAAAGAGTCAATAAATTTAAATTGGCTTATGAACATTTTAACATTTCAAATTCAAAGAAATTTTATTTCATGCATGGATGAAAATTTATTTTTTTGTAGGCCATGTAGGGTTTATGCAACTTTTAGTTTGTTGTAATATATTTTCTTTTCCAAATGTTTCGTTTTTAATTATATCAATAAAAACTAATTATAAAAATTTGTTTTGGCCACCTTCACCTCCATTCTTAAATAAATAATTACTGTGAGGGGTGCAAGAACATATAAATATTTTTTAGGGGTGTGGTGCATAAAAAAGGTTGGGAACCAGTGCCTCAGAATCTGAGACACTTGGACCACAAACTTTTGTATCCAACTGCTACTCTTCTTGCAAATCATTTTCAAATGCAAAGATATATCAGGGTCTATCACTTAGCGAATTTAAAAATATCTCTGTCCAATGTATTTCATTCAGATCAGTTTGGAAACAGCATTTGATATTTCATGGTATATTTTCCTTCTGCTAAAAGTATGTTCTTTCTTAAAATTCCAACAATTTAGGAAGAGAAGTATTTTCCAGCAGCTATTGTCTTTTATTATTTCTATGAAAAAAGAAGAATTATGAGATATGAACGTATATCATAGATGGCAGGGAGGTGTTCTATTCCCTTGTTTGGCATTTATTGGTGCAAAGCAACCACACTATCTACACCAAACAACCAATTAAAAAAAAGTACAATTATTGAAACATGTAAAAAGGAATAACATTAAAACAATGGCCAAATTTCGAATAAAAACTTAGAGTTAAAATGCTCAATGGCCCTAAAAAATTTAAAAACATAAGTGAGGTGGACAACAAAATGAGGGCTATTATGACTTCAGTGTCACACAGATCACATAGTGGTGTATCAGTCCCAGATAAAAAAAAACTGAGTCAAAACTGTCACCAATGCCTGTTGTAGCCAGGGAAACTTCCTCTTTCCAATCCTTATGAAAACAAGAGAAGTAATGAGTAATAGAGTTTGGTCTGGAAAAGCTTGTTATCACATTGCTCACTCCAAGTCAACTGCCAAGTGGCATGGAGCCAAGCCTTTAATATGGGACTGTTGTCCATATATGGGACAGGTACAGCAGTTATAGCACTAGAGCAAACAGTCTTAGCTGCAATGTGAGCAAGCTCATTCCTGCAAATACCAAAGTGGTATCCAGAAAAACTGCATAGAAATGGATGATAAAGAGAAATGGGCCAGTTAGTTTTGAATATCGACAAGAAAAGGGTAAGAACTAATGTGAACTGATTCCAGGGCCAGTAGAGAGTTAAGTGAGTCAGTATAAATAGTAGAAATGATGTACTGAATAGCCTTCTACAAGATCCAGGGCAAGAAAAATTGTGTACAATCAATTTGGCAATAAACACAGAAATTGCAGAGGAGATCCTGTGTGCAACCAACAAACTATGGTAGAGCTTACAGAGTCACCTAATTTCAAACCATCAGTATAAATGAGAATGAAAGAATGGCTTAAAAGATGTTTGGTAAATACAAAACAGTACTTCCAATTGGGAGTATCTGCCTTCCTCGGATGACTAAAAAAGATCACAGTTGGGAATTGTATAAGCCATGATGGGATAGGCTGACCAGTGGAGACTGCAACATCATCCAAGGACAGACCCATTTCAACTAACTAAGTCTGGATATGAAGGCCAAAGGGAACAATGGCAGACCATCTATTCTTAAAAAGGAATAGCTCACTGAGGAAGGAAGCCACAACCCCAGATTGAATGTTGTGATAATGATCGAAGTTTTGAAGCAGAGAATAAAAAAGTTGCAAGCAGAAGAGGTGTA
Organism: Tachypleus tridentatus; assembly: GCF_004210375.1. Lineage (NCBI taxonomy): Eukaryota > Metazoa > Arthropoda > Merostomata > Xiphosura > Limulidae > Tachypleus > Tachypleus tridentatus. The sequence continues at coordinate 95,972,988 of NC_134828.1, forward strand.
GAGGAGGCTCTTGAGACTAAGTTTACCAACTCTGGATTGGAAAAGTGTGGAAAGCTCCTGAACAAATCTTAAGCCTCAGATAGTGAACACGGTTGAACATCGTTAAGGATGAGGTTCTAGCAAAACCATAAACCAGAGACCCATATTCCAGTTTGGATCGAATCAGAGCATGATAGATCTTTAGCATAAAACATCGATTTGCTCCCAAAGAGTTGGAATAGAGGACATGGAAGATGTTCAGTGCCCTTCTACACTTGACATGCAACTGCTTGACATGTGGAATGAAGTTTAATTTATGGTCAAAGATAAGCCCCAAGAACTTTGTCTCAGGGACCATGGGAAGAACAACCTCACAAAGATGGAGCTTGGGGTGAATACCCTGTTGGCAGCAAAAGTGCATGCAAACGGTTTTAGAGAAAGAAAAGGTAAAACTGTTTGCTGTGGTTCACTTCAATAGATGATTGAAGGCAGTCTGAAGCTGCCACTCAATAAACTTTATGTTTGACAACTGATATGAGATGTGGAATTCATTGACTTAGAGTCTATTTGCAACAGTAAGAGGAAATTGTGCAGCAATATCATTAATCTTCCCACTGAAAAGTGTGATATTCAAGACTCAGCCCTGTGTGACTCAGTGTTCCTGTGGGAAATCATCAAAGCCATACAGACTTGGAATCACTGATCCATTAAAAAGGTTACATATAAAAGTGGGTAAATGGTCACATAATCTATGTGAGTGGAAGTCTTCCAAAATACTGTACTTCCACATAGTATCAAAGCCTTCTCATGGTCAAAGAATACAGAAACAAGATATTGTCACTTGAGAAAGGCTCCTCTGATTGACATTTGAAGTTGAATCAGTTAATACATGGTGAAGTGCAGTCGTCAGAACCCACACTGGAAGGGCAGTAGAAGGTTGTTTAATTCAAGGAACTAAACAAGATGAGTATTAATCATCCTCTCTTGGATCTTACAGAGACAGCTCTTTAAATCAATTGTATGATAGTTTGAAGGAATTTTAGGATCCTTCCCAGGCTTAAGAAAGGGAGAACAATAGCCCAGCTTCTCCTATTAGATCAGGTTAAAATCAAACAGAAGAATAGCAAGAGAGAGATGGTGCAGCATCTCGTAGTGAACATCATCAGGTCCAAACAATGTTCTGCTAGATCTATGAAGAGCAAGCTTGAGTAACACCAGTCTAGAGGTGAAATTACAGTCATAGAGACAATCAGCGCGAAAGAACAGAGGAGATTGTTCTGCCCAAGTATTGATGGCTTAGAAGGTATGGGATGAAACAGAAGTGCTAGATGCATGAGAAAAGCTCTGGGCATCAGCAACTTCCTTAGGGCAAGAACAAAAGTAAGAGGGGTGGGAACAATTACAGTGTAGTTCCACTTCCTTCTTGTAGGCATAGTAATCTTTGCCAACATATCGAGCACATATCAAAGAGCAACAGCAAGACCATTTTGAATGACCGAACCACTGACACTGGAAACATGAAAGAGAGTTTGGAATACATGGCCATACATTACAATTCAAGTAACCTGCCTTGATGGTGGCTTGTGGATGTGACAATGTAAATGTCAAAATAAGAACATCAATAAGCACCATTAATTTGTCCTTACAGGTAGAGATACAGTGTTCTGCAGAAATGGCTGGAGAAGCCAGTGAGGATTTCTGACTTGTGAATGTTTTTTAGATCTCTCTTAACAATAATTCCTCTTGAGGAATTCAATGTAGCATGGGGAGTAACCTTGATGGGTAATTCCCAATGGCCTTTGATTTTAGGAAGAGTTTCGTACATTGTGGTGTAGATATTTCCACCAAAATGTCTCCAGAGCACAATCTTCTAATTGACTTGGGGGAGTCAGCAAGCTCCTGCAATCTCATTTGAATGATAAGGGAGACATCTATTCTAAGAATTTCTTAGATAAGAAATGCAGAGATGCTAACTATTTCAACTCACTGAGCGTAATGATTGTAGACAGAGCTCTTTATCATTTGTGGCAACTAGGCCTGACTAATGTCTCTAAGCTGTTTATTATTATATTATTATTATAACTATTATTATTTATTACTGCTATAGATTGCTCATTTATGACTGTGTTTTGTGTATTTAATAAAGAAATTATTCTGCATTTATGGTTTCATATTCTGAATTCTTACTCATAAATGTCATTATCTGCATTGTTTTTGTCTTCGCCTCAGCCTTTTGTTGGTGAGATGCCAATTTTGTATGTCTGGAACAATCGTTTATCCCGCCATGCGCCACAGAAAAATTGATGTGACAAACTGTACAAAACGCATGACTGTCACTGACTTTTGATGCAATGACCGGATAATTTGCACTATACTCTTTCCTAAATTTTTAATTCACAGTTTTAGTCCTTTCAGATTTGCCAGAAACAAGACAATCTGGTGAACGAGGCCTCTTTTTTTCCAACCTGGGAACGATCGCATTGGTGTTTCTATGCCACTTAGAAAACGAGAAATACCAACTACTGTGCGAGTTCTGATTGGCTGACAAGCACTGATGATGTAACTGTGGGTTCCCCCACGAACCCAGTATGGAGAAGCACCTTACTCAAACTATTGGTAGACATTGGAGATACAAATATTTTTTTATTATTTCAAGCACAAACATGATTATCGCAAGTAGCCATTTGGACTGTCTTTTATTTATTATCAAAATTTATTTGTATCTTACTAGAAATTTTTTTCACCCCTTCCAAGCCCTAGGGAAGCAATTTATCACTTTATTGTATTGGCCTATATAATATATAATAATTTGGAAGTTGCAACAAGTCTGTATGAGCATATAGTCTTAATGTATACACCAAAATCGTAATGATTACGCTCAAATCATAATGGTTGGCATCTCTGGAAATGAAGGATGAGAAACTGAGGTATGGAATCGAACTGTGATGGTGGGCATGGAACAATTATCTATGCATAGTTGTTTTCCAATAATCTGTTTTTTTGTTATTGGATTGAGGTATCCAAAATAAATAAGAGTACATTTCAGTACCCACTGACCCCACCTACCATTAAGACCTACAAGGTCACATATTACAATGTCAAACAAGGAGACTGCAGTAACACCAGATTTTCATGAGCACTATACCCAAATACCAACATTACACACAATGTCAACAACACCTGTTGAGAACATCCTAAACTGGTACTCAAATGACAAGCAGATTTACCCTTGGAGGGGGCCACCCCAAGGCCTCCCATCTACAAGAATTGAAGTCCAAAGTGCTGTGTTGGGGTTGAACCCCTCAACCACCAAAATCTTCTCCCCTCCCCTTCATGGGTTGCTTGTGGGTGGATGTTCAGATCTCAGAGAAAGTGAACTGAAAGTACATATCCTGCTCTGGGAGGTTCCTCGTCATTTATAGGAATCAACCTCGAGGGATGAAATTTATGTTATAGATACTATTAATTGACAGCTGTAGCACCTATACCCTACACAGAAGTTATATAAATTTATGATTAATGAAAAGTTATCTTAGGACATGAAAAGTTGCTTCACTTATATGCAATTGTCTAAAAATGTGAAAATGCTCATAAAAACTATAAAATGAAAATGCAGAACTGAAAATCTGTATTTATCTTCTCATCAACCAAATGAACCTCCAAACCAAATGCAGTGAAGATCCATTCACATCCTGAGAAGTAGTTATATGGACACATGCACACAGTACTATTATATTTACACAGATGCCTGGTTTACTTCACACTTTTTTGAATGACATTTGAAATGAAGACAATCTGGATAATACTTACTCAACCTTAGTGTACTTAATATTCTTTCTTTCTTCTTCTGTCATGGTTTCAGAATCAATCAGTGTATACCTGAATATGAATGCATTTGTAATGAATATTGTTATTACAGAGATAAAAATAACTTGTTAAAATAATCTTAAGTTTACAGTTACATTTGTTTGCAAAATAAGGCATATTAGTAAGATTGTTAAGTACAAATTATTCTTAATCAAACATATCCATATAAAATAGGTCCCACTTGAAAAAAAAACAACATCATAATTTTTCTGGTACCTTTAAACATTTTATATTACTCTTAATTATTCAATTTAAGAAGTTCTTCAACTCATAATTTTCAAGTATATTTATTGTTTAATAAAGGTCCTAATTTCCTTCTTAGAAAGGATGCCATTATTACTGAGGTTTGAATGATTCAGTTATGTGTTGTTCAAATGCAGTCTCACATATGATAATCATAGGTCTTAGAAAATAAAACATCTCATTCTCAACTTGATGATTACCATTTTCTATACCAATATCAGTTCTCTCTACCATATAAACAGGGTGTTCGGAAAGTCACTGTGCACTTACATATTTATTAACAGACATGTTTCAATATAGAATACAGGAGGTAAATATGAATGACAATTATAAACAATGTTGAAAGTGACCCCCATTGGCATCAATACAGGCTTGGATCCTTATTTTGTTTCTAAACACCGCTATCAGTTGCTGGCTTGAAATAGTCTGAGTGAATGCTGATTATAAAACTGCACAATGACATTCCAAACACCCTGTATATATATATACACAAACAGGAAAACAGAATGAAAATAAAAATACAGTAAAAAAAAGAATTTCATACAAAAGTGACATTTGCAAATGTAACTTTAAATTTAGATAAGATTTTTTTTCCATTATCATGCTTTATGGAAATAAAAATATGACTACAACATACTCAATGTGCTTTTTCAGTTCTTCAGGTAACCCTTTCTTAATTTCTGGGGATTTTGACCTTGATCTATGTCTATAGAAATATAAAAAAAACTAAATTACAAAAACTGGTGTTACAATTATTTATTTATTACATTTCTGGTTTACAAAAGCACATATATCTTTCTAAGTCTTAACCATTGTTTCTATATATTAAGATATAAGTGTATTTTATGTCCATACGAAACTCTCAAACTAATGAAATTTTCAAAAACTATGTTTGGTTAGTAATCTTATAAACAAAATATCATGGAATTTTTTATTAGTAGTAGTTAATAATATTTTTATGAAAAGAAGAAATAAACATTTTTCACACCTACATTTTGAATGATTTGAAGCAAAAAAATTATTTTAATCAAAATATGATAGTCTGATGAACTAATTGTTATTTCACAGTTAATAAGCCTATTCAAATGGTAGTTCAACCACACTTTTATTTTTGATTGACACTGTAGACATAAAAATTATGGCTTTGTTCTATTTAAAATCATACCACAAAATGTACTTCTTGAATACTCTATGATCTAACAGAAATGTGACTTGCTACAGAAATTAAGAATTTAACATTAACATGCATTGTTTGTAATTAGTAATTCCTACCTATTCAGGAGTGAATAAATCTTACAGACACAGCAATACAACTGGTAGTGTTAAATGGTCATTCACTTGAATAAATTGATTTTTTTAAGTTTCACATAAATTTCTAATGCACCATTGTCAATTCATAAAACATTTTCATGCTTTTCTGTTTCACTTTGAATGTTTTCTACAGAATATGATTCTTGTGACATTATAGTTACCTTCTATGCTTTTTCTTATGTTGAAAGGTTGCTTCAGATTCTGTCTCCATTCCCGAGTTGTGGTACCTGAAATTAATAGATTCCTTGTGAGCCTACAGTTGGTCAGCTCAAATGTAAATTTTTAAAAATATATTTTAAACAGTTTTATTAGACAAAAAATGATCTTTGTCTAAATGAGTATAAAGAGAAGTAGTTTCTCAAACTATATTTTCTTAAATAATCGTTTTCTTACTGATGGGTTCTTTTGGATGATTCATAAGTTAAAGTTAAATCATCTTAAAACAAACAAAAAGTATTATATTACAAAGTTTCTTTGAAAGATAGTTTAAAGCACTATTAAACAAATATAACATCATGGTACTCCAGGTATTGATTAAAAATGACACACAGGTAACTCTCCTCCTCCCTGCATAATGAAAAGTCAAATATTTAGCTGGATGAAATAAAAGACCTTTACAAAAAGACAGTACTTTGAGCAAATCTTAGACCCAAATAAACAGAAACTAATCTCTTGTTGAACACTCCCAAATGCCATCAAAATTCACATTAACTTTGTAACTGACCAATAGAAAATACTGATTACAAGAATTTGGAAGTACATCTGCTTAATGAGAATATTGTAAACTTGTAATCAAAGGTACTGCATAATGAAACAGGAGATAGTTTCTATAAATGAATCCTATTGTGGAAAGTAATGTCTAAGAATGAATTTAACATGTTACTTTGACTAGATTTAGTGGGTTCAAACTAGACCTTTAATATTAAAGAACTCTAAGTATGACATACACACTATCAGAGAGTGCATATCATCACATTTGTAATCTAATAGGTTCTTGTGCAATATCCATGGTTTATAGTCAAGATTGTTAATAAACACAACTTAGAGCTTGATATTAAGCATTAAATTTAAACTGATCTCAAATTTGTTGTAAAAACTGTAATATTTATACATTTAATTTGACACTGTATTTAGTAACACTCAATGGAGAGAACTTTTATTAAAGTCAGATTGGATTAAAAAGGAATTTAGATGATGCTAAGAAATTATATGTTGTAATAACAAATAAATATTAATAAATTTTAAAATACATGAACTACCAAAACATATTGAGAGCATTACTTCATAAACTGGATTTGCTCTTAATATTTTGAATTACTATAATTTTGTGGAAATACTTTAAAAGAAAATTATTAAAATCATTAAACTGTCTTGATCCAAGAGCCTGATAAAGCTGTGTTGTTCTGACAGGAAAATATATTTAAATGCTCTATATATATATATATAAAAAGAATCCTGAAAAGCATGGACTTTATATATGTAGCTATAAAAGAAACAATTTGACAAAATGATTTTTACCATGAAATGAATGAAAAATTAATTCTTACCTTCTTGGTATAAGATAAAAATGAATGATTATAGTCACTTTTTATTTGCATGTATTTAACTGGAAGCTTTTATGCTGTGGTGATAATTATTTGACAGTACTGTATTATCATACAAATATTACAGTAATACGAGTAATCGGATTACCTCAGATATTTTTACACTCATTCAAAATTTAAAAGAAGAAATGAAATGAAACACACTTACCCACTCTTTCTGTTTGACAGTTCTCTGACAACAGCATTCTGTGGCCTAAATATTATTAAGAAAAATAAATGATTTAAAATATCAATTTTCTATGAAAGATACACATGGGTGAAGAAAGCAAGGGGTTTTAAACATTTAAAATATCTGTTCTATTTCAGTGATTTCTTTTTCTATTAATTTAGCTACTTCTATTACATTCTATAATTAAAAATTGTAGAAGAAAAGATGCCCAATAAGTTCATCACTGATGTTTATATCTTTGTATGTCTCATCTATACCAAGTAAGTGCATGTAAGCTCTCTTGAGCTAGTTGACAGGTCTCTTTCAGTTGGTTTTTGTGGTCTAACATGTAATGGTATGTGTTCATCACTTCTGAAACTTCTTTTCCTACATATAGATTTTTCAATATCTACATTAAACCTTGTATTGTTCTTTCATACAGTAACACAATGACGACCCTGTACTTGCTTATGAAGTTTCTCAAGAAACAAATAGCACTTCCTGCAGGTACCTGTCCCATTCCAATCATGTAGTCTCTTTTGGAACATCATCAGCATGTTGTTTAAAACTCCATTAGCTTTCTCACAAAGTCTAGGGTTGCACAAGGTGGTATGGAGCTCCTTAGTATTTATGAGTCTGCACATCTCTTGCATCAGTTTTGAAGTAAACTGGGTTCCTCTGTCACTCAGGACATCTTTCAGGAAGCCCACACTGCATACCTCTTCCAGGAGGACTTCTACTACTCTCTCTATCTTTAGTAGTGCTATGACTTCTGAATAACATGTCACATATTTAACTACTGTCAGCACATACCACTTGCCCTTGTCAGAAATAGGTGCTGGTGGTCCAATCAAGTCCATAGATTCTCTGCTTAATAGCTCTTTTGTGAGACACATCTCTACCAGTGGTACTTTGTCTGTCTTCCATCTAGATATCGTCCCTTAACAGATGTCACATAGCCTGCAGAATCTGCTCATGACTTCAGTGATCCCAACCAGTGGAAGTTACTGGTGGTTCTTTTTGCCATCTTCTTTGCTCCTAGGTGTCTCTTGGTGATTTAATCATGATCCAACTTAATACTTGAGTCTGATATTCTGTTGGTACTATAATTTACATAACTTTCCCCTTAATTACCTCAACATGTCCTGTGTAGTGTTCCCCCCCTATTCTCTATTCTATAAACCCCTTTTATTTTGTTTTTGTTCTTGACTTTCTCCTGGACACTATTCAAAATTTTCTTCAATGAAGAGTTTTTCTTCCATGCTTCCTCTCATTTCTGCAGACTTATGTTCAGAATAATATTAAACTTGCAGGGGTTTGATTTGCTGCTTGTTCATCTTTCCTTGAGCCCTATTGGTGACTGTATATATTTCATCCATTTTCTTTCTGTCTGGTTTTTCAAACTTCTAATGTTTGGTATATTTCTAAACACTAAATCATAGATAGGTTCCTTCATCCACATGGCCTCATAATCTCCTAGATGGTATAGAATATTTACTTTTGCTGTGGTAAACCTTTACACATTACATCAGTAAGCACACATAAATGTACTTTGCCCACCATCTGGCCAGTAGATGCTAGACTGGTTCTCACTGTTGTATTCAGTGTCTCATAGGACCTTCATTTCCTTGTTACTGACACATGTTGTTTTTTGTTAGCACCTCCCAATGACTGTCACATTCTGCAATCACTGTTGGCACTGTTGATCCATGTACTAACTTGAGCTAACCATCAGTGAGGCACTTGTTATTCATGGAAATTTGAAGAGTTATCTACATTCTATTTCTTCTGGCACCAGTATCCATGATGATAGTCACTTTTACCTTGTTTGCCAGCATCATCTTTGTAGGTAACTCCACCTGATTTATGTTGAGATTTCTGCTGTTGGTTGTTGTTATCATGGTTTCACTCATTTGCAATGTGCATTATATTTTATAATACATATAGAATATATTCTTCAACTTGCCTGTTAATATCCTTTACCTTTGGTGGACTCCTGCTTCTAGAAAGCCATCGCTGGTTTCGACTTTAACAGATTTTTCTTGGACTTGCCAGTTACAGCCCCTCTATGGGCTTTCATGAACTGATCTGCCAGCTTGATCAATTACATCCACATCTTTTGGTGTTCCATTCTTTATGAAAAGTGACATGTCAATTGAGCACATGATCATGAACTGTTCATATATTAGTAGGTTTTCTAGTTCCTCAAAATTATTTTCACACTTGGCCATATCAATCCATTTTGAGAAGTATCACCATAGACATGCCTGAAAATGAGGTGCAGCTTCTGCAGTATCAAGTTTGATTTCTCTTAACTTCAGATTAAAACCTTTTTCACTAACCTCATAAAGTTTCAGCAAGGCCACTTTTAACTTGTCATATTCTATGGCATCTTCTGACGTCGTGCCTGCATACAATTGTAAGCCTTTTCCTGTGGAAGGTGCTGAAACAGACTGCCCAGTCACCTTTGTCTCAGTTCTAACCTTAGGCAAATCTTTCACATTTCTCCAAGAAAGTATACAGGTCATCTTTATATGTTCATCGAATTTAAGCAGCTTGGGTTGCCTAGTCCTGACACCATTTTTATTCTTTGGTCCTCCCTCTTACTGTTGAGTGAGCTTGATATTCTCAGTTTGTGCTTCTACACTTTCTGTTTCCAGTTTCTCTTATCTCTCTTTTTCTTCTTTCTCAGTTTATGCTCTTATTCTCTCTGTTTGTAATCTCTCTTCTCTTTCATTTTCTTTTTTTAGTTTTTGTACCTCTCCACATCTTGCTTGTTGTTCAACAAACTCTCATAGATCAAAATCCCTTAGATCACAGTCTTTTAACCCAAGTCACTTATCTCTTTTATCCATATATATATATATGGATATGTACTCGGTTAAATATTGTTATTGTGATGAGTAGTTAACATAATAAATATGCTGTTTTGGAAAGAACCTAAAAAGGCTAAAATTGATAAATGCAAACTTTACAATGATAATACATTTATATTATATACACCCATTTCAGAATAAAATAAATACCATGATCTAATCAATTAAGTTCTAAATAACTTGGAAAGAAATATCAGGAAATTTACTAAAGAAAAAATATATGACATTAGAATGCAGTATATGTCAGAGAATAATATTGTATTACACTTAGAAATATATAATCAACTAAACAGATCAATATAATTGATTACTTGCATTCCAACTACACCCTTGTGCAAATTAGTTGAAACAAGACAGAAAAATTACTATTTTTTTTCAGTTTTTTGCATTTTATTTCTGAGAATCTAAAAATTACTCACAAATTAATACATAATATGACTGCCTTTATTTTTCAGAAGATTATTAATCCACTTTGGCATCGAGTCCACGAGTTGATTGCAATCTTTACTAACTTTTGGATCGCAGTACCACACCTTAATTAGCTAATCTTTCGTAGTACAGTCTTTTCCCCGAAGTCTTTCTTTACAAATCGCCCAAAAATTTTCAATAGGACCTAAGTCTAGAGAATTTCCAGCCTTGTCCAGCACCTTTATTCGCATTGTAGTCATAAAATTCTTCACAAGTTTCGATGTGTGGCACGGAGCCAGATCTTAGTGAAAAATGCCAGATCCATCTGGAAATCTCTTTTCAATTCTGGAACGACTCTTCTCTGCAAAACTTCGATGTACTGTGTCCTCGCATCATACCTTCTACGATGTGTAAGTCTCCAACGCCATAGTAGCTGAAAAAGCCCCATCTTCTTCAAGGGATGTTTTACGAACTGATTGATGTGAGATTCTCAAAGTTTCTCACCTGGAGATCTGCGAACATGGAGACTTCTTTGACCCTGTATGAAGAAATGAGTCTCGTCACTGAATAACACCTTCCTCCATTGTTCTTGCGTACAGTTCTTGTATTTCAGACCCCATTGATACCGTTTTTTCTTCATTGAGTTGGTAAGAAGTTGTTTTTTGACTGGTCTTCTTGCCCTTTTAACGCAATTTCGAATGACGTAATATTCCTCAAAATTTCGTCATATATCCCAAAAATAGATCGACCGTGCTGCAAAACACAGCAAATGACGCCGTCTATGTGAAAAAATGACTATTCAAGGAAATCAGTGGGTCCAGCAAACCTACGCCGGCCACCATGCTGAAAATATTGTAAAATGACCATTTGTTTCAATTAATTTGCACAATGGTGTGTCTAGTAACTGGTTTTTTAATATTTTTGATAATTCGACCATGTTTGGCTTATATGATCAGTGTCATAATTCATGAAGACAATCAAGTAACCAAACTGAGGGTTTCAAATAACTACTGTTTTCAAGTATTCCAACGGTGGTATCGGGAAACACCATGAATTTCTATCTTCTTGTTGTATTAAATATTTATTCTGAATTTATGCCTCTTGAAACTTATGTATGTATATATATATATAACTTCGTCGTTTCCAGTTACATTTGTCTGTCTTGAAGTAGGTAACACTTGTTATCACTGTGGTGAACACTGTTTAATAAAACACTTTATAACCAGAAATTATCTTCAGTGACTGTTAGGATGATGTCTAAAGATTAATGTCCTTACTTTTTCTGTAAGGGAAATAACCCATCCTGTAGTAAAGTAAGTTATTTAGTGTGAATCTGAGGTTTATTTGAAACAGAGAAACTTTGAATTTGGCAATCTGTTGTGGAACATCACTGAAAGTCTAGTAGAACTTAGTCATGATTAATGAATCCAAGTATTCAATGAAAGCAACAATTCAACATAAGTAAAATGCAAGTACACACATTGTGTTTAGTGCATATTAAAGATAGTACATTTTGTGTATCACTTTTTTATCCTTTCTCAGTTTTTCATTCAACATTGACTCAGTTAGTATTACTCTCTAGTAATATCTTAAGGAAATCTAATGATGTTTATAAGGCCTATAAAATAGAATGAATGAACATTCTGTTTACCTAAATATATCAAAGGACTATCCAAGTAATCAAAATATTGCCAATATATTTGTTTGTTGCAAGTATGAAACTATACAATGAGTTGTTTGTGCTCTGTTCACTGCAAATATCAAAGTCTGATTTTTATAATTTTTTTAGTCTTTTCCAAATGACTGATTGTTTGTTTGAAGTTAAGCACATAGCTACACAAAGGGCTGTTTGTGCTCTGCCCACCACAGGTATTGAAACCTGGTTTCTATTGTCGTAAGTCAACAGACATACTACTGACAACTGGGAGGCCACAGAATATTTGATTATGAACTGATTAATGAGCCCAAAAATTACTCAATTAGCAAATTCCACAAATCATCTAGCTATAAAATAAAAATAATAATTATAAACAACAGGAAGAAGGTAAAAAATAAGTAATTATTAGGAATATTTCCACAGCTGATTCAGCATGTTTTCTGAAAGGGAGAGGTCCATAAAGCATTCTTGGGAATGTCTGCAATAGCCTTCCCAAAAAAATGTTGTTGAAAGAAATATGAATTGTGATGTTGGGTGAATTTTAAACATTTTGGAGCACCCAGACAGAGAAGCAATCAGAAATCAAAGAATGATCAAAGACTTCCTAAATCTACTCCTGAAGTCTTCATTACTATGTTTGTCAGGTTTTATAATGCCAGATTCTTTACACTAGATGCCTGTGACTTGTTAATGGTAAATTTCAACTGAAAAAAACATATTTGCTTGTTTTAAAATAATATATAAAAATAAATAAAATGTATATATATAAATGTTCATTACATTGTTGGTTACTACAGCTATATTCAGAGTTCCAAATAATTCTCTTTTTCATCAGTCCACAAAGACTCATTCAGTTAAATTAGAACACAACTAATAAAACGAATTATTCTTCTCTGCTCTGTTATTACAAAACAGTTTCATTTTAAAAATCACCTCTGTATATTCTTTATCACTAAACTCATGATCACAAAGTCCAGAAATAGAACTGTATAATGACTTTTGATGTATATTTATTTCCCAATGAAAGTATAGAACATTCCATGCAATACTTGGTATTCAAAAAAAATGTTTAAGGGAAATGATGCAATCATCTCACTATTGTAAACAATCACTAATTGAAAGGAGCTGAATTATACAATGCATGATTCAAACACAGTTATTTTAACAAACTTACCATAAACTATTGTTTCTAGTAAAACCAAATATGATACCATACTATATAAACTATCTAAATCATAGCACTTGCATTAAACATAAACTGTTGTGTATATCTAACAACGCCAATAGCATTTATTAATGTAATTCAAATTTTCACTAGACTAGCCAGAAATATTATGAAATTAAGACAATCTCTTATGTATTTATATTTTTGTATTAAACATTTGAAAGATACTAAACATATTTATAAAAGAAATTATGAACAATCTTATGCAAAGTAAAGCTATATCTGTTTGTTTTCCAGTCCATTTCTTTTAAACATAGCCTTAGAAATTTCATAGAATAAATGTTAACTGTTATTTAAACTAATAGCTGATATTAGTGCATGAATCATTTACACAAAAAGCACTAATGATGTTAAGCATGAAGGTTGCTATCTGAGAACCAAGTAAAGATGTCAAATTGATGTTAAGCATGAAGGTTGCTATCTGAGAACCAAGTAAAGATGTCAAATACCTACAATAAGCAAAATTCTTAACTTTCAATTTCATTGAAATGTTTCTTCTTCCACAAACATTGAATTATAATTAAGACAAAGTATTTAGAACTGAGTATCAGATCACTGAAACTTAATCCATTTCAAATAGAGAAGTTTTTGGTTTTTAGTAATTATGATTATTCACCTTAAATAGTTGTTTTCCTGTTGTTGTTGTTGTACAAGTTTCCACTGGGCTTCAGAATCAACTAACTCATAGGTACTCCCAGATCTAAAGGATATTAGAAACAACATTTAATTTTTTATAGAAGAAAATTCAAATATAACAATAAAAATATATTAATCATGTTTATAGTAAGGTTATTTCAGTTTTACAATGTACCTGAGCTAGTAAAAACTGAAACCAGATAGTGTGCTACTTTTAATATCTCTGTTACTATACCATAGCTTGGTATTTAATATTATGAATTTTTCAGGGGAAAAATGGATCTATAAATATGAAAAAAATATTATGCAAATTATATGTAATAAAAAATTATATGCTAAGCAAATGAAGAGTCTATAACATATGGTTGTACAGAAAGTACAATGTAATACTGTTATAATCTTAATATTCTTCAATTATTGTTATAATCATGTGTTGCCACTTCCATTATTAAATAATACAGTGTCATAGTTCAAGTTTGATTTATTAGTCTACCATTAAATTTCTGTATTGTTAAGCCTATGAGAACTTAGTTTTAGTTGATTGATCAAAACTGTTAAAAAACATCTACTGTAATGAGATGCAATAAAAAGATCTCTTAAGTAAAGCAAGAGTTAGTGAAATGTCAAATATATAATAGAAATTTAGAAAGCTTGAATTAGTATTTAAAGTAAGAACATATATTATTGTGTTGGGTATAGTGTAACAAGGAGGAAATAAAATGTTTGCTAATTCATCTGCATATGAAATATTCAAGAGAAGAGACACTTCAGTAATTTCCTTTCTGCATTTAATGCTAAATTAAGCTTTGGAAAATTCTATATGGTGCAAAAAACTGTAGCAAGTTCATGGCTGTGTTATAGTATAAAATTGTTTCAGGAGTTTCTGTATTTGAGTTAAATACCCAAATGGAATGAAACTTCATCTGAGGCCTACAGAAGTAAATTGTCAAGTAATTTCTGTATCATGTTAAAGAAGCAAAACGTTAGCAAATTCTTCAGCTATGACTTAATTCATTTAGTAACTGTAAATAAAGAACATTTTTGTTTTATTAATTCTAATTTTTTTTTGTCAATCAGCCTGTGAGTCATTTTTTAATCTTAAGTTTTTGTACAATAGTAGTTTAACATGAAAAGATATATTTTTAAGTACTACCCATGTAGCACTCACGGTGAAAGTAAACTATTTAAACTTAATTTTGTATCATAACATATGTAGTTTTGTTTAACTTTCAACAGTAATTTGTATTCTAGTTTATTACTTTTTTTAAATTATTGACTTTGGTTTTAAAAGCAGATAATTTATCTGCAAGTTGTATTTTAGGTTAATACACATATATGGCTCAATATGCTCATGAAATTGTTTTATTATTTTTATTTTACAAATAGCCTTTCTGTTTTAACTAACTCGAAATCAAGTTGTTAATCATTAAACCTGTAATGGCAGTAATGTACAATTTCATTAAACTTAACGAAATACATTATTAAGTTTTAATGAATTTCATATAAATATATACTTCAAAACTCACTTGTGTCTTCGGTGCTTTTTGTGCTTCCTCTGGCCTTCTGATTCACTGCCACTGCATGTATCTTTATATTGTGAACTATGAAAATGAAATATTTTAATTACATTGAAATATTATTATTATCTATATGTGAATGAAAAATATAATTGCATGGTGGTAATTATGAGAAAAAATAGTTGGGAAAGAAAAACATAATTATAAAGCACGTATTAATATCAGATAGAAAATTTGACCCTTTATATTTGTTTTATCTGATAACATTCTATTCTCTACTAACTTTTATAACACAAAAATGTACAAAAGTAATTATAATATGCTGAAATTGAACAAGAAGATCGTGAAATGTTTAAAATTTATGAATGTTTAGTTACACATTATGAGATTTGTTGCATAAGATTAGCAATAAGCCAGAAATATTTTAAAATTTGATCAGTTACTGAGGAAAATAATAGGTGGATATTATGTTGCTTTTTCATTGTAAAATTGTATTATGCAGAGTTAATCAGTTTATCCTAATAACCCTTTGATTGTTAAATTTAAAATAAATTAAGTGAGATATACTAATACATTATTATTTCTTACCACTGTTTCCTGCTACTGATACTATTTCTTGATGACTTTGAGGTTTTAGACCCTCTGGAAGATTTTGACACCTCGCTATCATTATCAGAACTTTTCCTACTATGATGGTGCCTTCGGATTATAAAAACATGGTTACAGAAATTAATAAATTATTAATACTTCAGCTGGTAAGATATTAAGTAATTATATAAATGCATTGCTAATGTGACACATATACTACTATGTTTCACTCAGAAATTTCAATGATTGAAAATATTATCAAAAACAAATTCAAGTTAGTTCACCGTCTTCTCCTGGAATCACAACTGCTATCACTCTCCACTGAAATTGAGCGTTGATGGATACGAAAGTGTGATGATGAATGTCCTCCAGAACTTTTTACTGATCGAGGAGAAGGGTTGGTTGAATTTGAATAGAGACCCCTGTCAATTGCACAACTCAAACTTTACTAAATTTATTATTTTACATATTATTACAAATAGTACAAATAGTACAAGAATTTAATATATAGAAATAATAACCAAGAATATTGCCATTTTCCCTATATGAAGTGTATTAAAAAGAATTATAATGAATGTGCAAATATAATCTCTGTACTCGATGTAATTAAATAAGCATTTGCATTTTGTATTATGGCAATGCTACTAAGGCAACTGTCTTCTATAATTTTCAACTACTGATCAAATGGAAAGTATTGAATTAGCACCATTTAAATTAAGGCATTTATTGTCACATCTATAAGTCACACACAGTTTAAACTGCAGAGAATATCTTGTGGAATTTGAGGATTCAAACTTATCTTGCCAGCTCTCAAATTTAGAGCCCTACCACAGAGTCAACCTTCACCCAAATTAAAAGAGTGTTGAAAACTTTTTGTATATATCGCTCATATGTTGCATAATTATCATAACCTTTTTATAAAACAAAATTCACTAAAATGACTTAATTATAAAGTAAAATATTTATCATTGTACTGAAAACAATTTCAATGCTACTCACACAGGAAGCACTAATAGGTCAATTATATTTTATTAACAAACTAATACATAATAAAATTAATTTTAACAACAAAGTAATTTACATAAATATTTTCATATAATAATTTTGACTACAATTTATTCATTTAAGTTTATCATTTTAATTTCTAAAGCAATAAAAAGTCTTTATATGAATAACACCTTCAATTAATGTAAGTTAAAGTTTACATAATCAATTATTTTATAATAAATCATTTATTTTGGTAATTAATATTTATTTAAGGGCAACCATAGACTTTTTGATCCCTTTGGACCTCCCATCCACTAAATTTTAAAATTAAAACACTCAAAATCAGCATTCCTTATCAATTCAAATATTTATCAAAATTTCCCTTAAATTTACTTCATCCACAAATTCCAAAAAAACAACCACCTTGTTGGAAAAATAAAACTGTTTTAACTGAAAATAAACTTCTACCATGCCAAAACTTATATCTGTATCCAATACAGTCCTATCATTCTGACTATTAAGTATGACAAAAATTATGCATCTGCAGTATTCATTCTCTTAATTGTCTTAAACAGATGACTTGAAATTTCTTCAATTCTTCCTCTTTATTTTCAAGATAAAATAATTTCAGAGATTCTAACCTGTGCTCAATAATACAACCTTACAAGAATGGTACATACACATTTATCTATTTAATAATGTTGGAGGATTAATCATAATTTAAGAAAAAATGTTCATATGCTGGTGCAGTAGAGTGTCATTGCAGAAGTGAGTTCTAGGGCACCAAGGAAGACATTTAAATACTTATGTATTTTGTTCAAAGTGAATTTCCATACCATTTAACAGAGCAATCCCATCAGAGATAGACTTAGATTTTGAGGATACAAGTTAAAACAGTTTCTGATGAAGAATATTTGTACAGCAAAATACAAATATTTTGTTTGTTTGTTTGAATTTTTGCAAAGGTACACAAACGCATTATGGAAAGTCTCTTGAGGTGCTCTTTTGCAAATTCATTAGTCTTTTAATTGGATTACTGACCATCACATAAGCAAACTTTACATGTTGGATAACGGGGGATGTTCAATAACTTTAGAGGACTTCATTATGCACCATTGTTTACCACATTTAGCAACAGTGTTCACTACATCACAAACCAAAAGTTTTTTCAACAATTTCATTCTTTTATGTTTTATTCATATCTGCCAACAACATTCACAACCTGTTATTATGTATTATAATTTAGCCCAGACAAGTCCCCAGTTTATCATGTTATGCATTATGGTTTTAAATAACCTGATATGAATTAAATTTTAGTTCAAATTTGGAAGTTAATTAAATGTAGAGATTTATCAAAATTGTGGTGTTAGCCAAGAAGTGTGATGTAGAGAATTCTCTTTCTAAATACAAACATATTTTAATATACAAATAATATAACTTATAATATAACTTATAATAACGATCTGGTCCTTAGCTTCCTTGATATTATATCAGGGGTTCATGATGAGTGAATTAATTCTGAGTTGATATTGGTACTATTCAGTTAATAATGAGCTAGTAACTCATGATAATTACATGTTAGTTTTTCACTGCTGAAGTTATATAGTGTCTTCTTAAAAATGTCTGTTGTTAATCTACTGAAGGTAAACAATTTGTAATGTTGGACTCTATAAAAGTTCCTGGTCAATTATCTGTAGTTTCTTGATTAATAAGTATTAATAACAGTTATATGTTCTGAGGTTTATAGTACACCAACTGTATATCAAACCAACAATATACACTATCTCTTGTAAAATTTCAGTTGGCAACAATAATGACAAACACTAGCATTTATACACACACATAGTATATTGTTGATTCTTATACTCCAGAATCATCTACAAATTTAATGATACACAGAAATTTTGCAATACACATTTAACAATATGAATTACATGCATTTCTAAATATATATTTCACTAAAATAAACATCGATATTAAAATAAATATGTAAAACTAAATCCATTAAAGTTCTCTACTTAGGGAATTAAAAACTGGCATTAGACAATATTACATAAACATATACATTGTGAACAACACACTAAATATAGTACATTGTCAAAGAATTATACAACTTCAGTAATCATGATAGTATATAATAACACAATCAATCCAAACAACCTAATGGTCATAAAATTACTTCACATTTGAAATGCTTCAGTACAAATGTTACCTTTTTAGTAAAGACCCAATACAACAAACAATCACATGACTGTGATATGTTTCAAAGCAGCAACAGGAATTTTCTTAGTAGGATTTTCAACCAATCAACATGTATGGCAAGTTGTACAAAACTGAGGAGCATCTTGTCTAAATTTTGGTCAAAAGAAATGTCTCTTAATTTTGTCACATGTCTTGCTGACTTCTAAAGAATTGCCCATGGGAAACGTTCAATATTTCAGAATGACATGCTTTTAGAAGAGTAATTTGATAAACTACAGCCCGATCCTCTGAAGGTAGCACACCTGATGTTCTTCATTTTTTCATTAGCACACCATTTTTTAAAAAATAACCATGTGAAACTTTCTCCAGTTCATTTTTTGGAAGTGCATATTTAAATAGTGAAGAGAGGCAGTGGATTCTTCTTTGCATTGGTGATCAGTTTACTTCTAGCAAACATAACTTCACCAGGTGAACCAGCTCCCTCACACCCATCATTGTTACTCACCAAGGAATTATCTCTAGGACAATCATTCACAAAATCCCTGTCAAATCCATAAAAATATTTGAGAAAAATGTATAATATCATTCAGTGGACACGTGTCTATCATTTATTTTTGGTCTAATTTCTTAGTCTGAGCTCAAGTCACAGCACTCAAGGGAAAGATGTCTGGATTATTCTCAACAATAACATCATCCTTAGATGAAATGGCAATCAGCTAACTAACCATTTTAGATTTGGCAACAATTTTGCCCAAGCCAAATCATTTCCCAACACTAATGATACACCCACAATTGGCAGAGTAGGTCTTATTCAAATCACAACTGGTCCTGAAACTAAGTCTGGTGTTATATAAATGTTATGAAGAGGAAAATTAAAAACAAAACCCTCAATACCCTGAGCAATAACAGACTTATCATTGGAAGAACTCAAACCTAAAACCAATATACCTTCTAACAACAATGATAGAGTTGCCCCAGTATCATGTGTAATATGTATGTATTGCAGATTAGCAGTGTTATTTGTCAAAGATGCAGAATCAACAGATACAAAAGTTCTAAGTTCCTCCTAACTACACCAGTCTTTATATCATTGGCCAAATAAAACACATTGTATGATGTAGTGAAACTACATTCATTTTTCTACAAGAATGCATTGAGTGTTGCCTACGTTTTTTTCTTTTCCACCCCCCTCAATCAGACATAACATGACCAGATTTTTTAGAGAAATGGTGACAGGTCTTGATGGTTTTGATGAAGTCTTATCTTGACTATCAGAATATTTTGAAATAGAAGAGCAGGATTTTTTAGAAGAATTCTCAACTTTAGTGGATTAGACAGATATTGGTTTTTGCTGAGATAGCAGGAATTTCTTTTTATGGAAAGTGCTTTTATGTGTTAAAAGTGTAATCATAAGAAAAGGTCGCTATTTCCCATAGTATTTAAATTTTCTTTTCATCCAGGCAAGTTCTGAAGTTGTCACTTGCACAGTTTAAATTCCTCAATTAGGTCTCAATTTGTTGAAGATGTTGCCAATATGCATATAATTACACCATCAATCAAAATAAACCTCTTTTTCATGGGTGAATTCCACATACATTTGATTATCTTGCTTGCAATAACCTTTCAACTTATGGTGATAAGCCTCCAGTACTAACTCGTAAGCTTTGAGAATAGCTGCTTTAACCTTACCACAATTGACACAATCTTCTAGAGAGAGTGATAAAGCTTCTTGTGCTTTACCAGTTAAAGCAATTTGTAATAATAATGACCATTTTTGGTGGGCCATTCCATGGCTTGGACAATATTCTCAAACTGTTAAAAATATTTACCAACTTCATTTACATTAAATGGTGGAATCAGATGACTTTTAGGGTTTTAAATAGTCAGTTTTCCTTGGTAAATCAGAGTCCAATTTTCATTTCTTTCAGCCTAATATTTTTCCTGGCTCAATACAAACTTGTTCTCTCTTTTTATCTGCTTGTTCGAGCTCAAGAAGTTTACTTTTTCTTTAATCTTTAATACAGGTTTCTCTTTCTCATCTTCGATATGAGCTTGCTCTTTCTCAGCTTTAATACAGGCATGTTCAAGCCCAATTTCTTTGAGTTTTAGCTGGATCTATAACTTATCTTTATCATTCATCTAGAGTATTCTCCTTTGGTTTCCTTGGACAACAAAAATCATCAGCAACTATTATTTCAGTAATATACTTTTTATAGTTAATTTTTTTCATTGATTTCTTAAACTTTAATTCTAGAATTTTAGCAATTTTGAGCAAATCACTATTGTTATAACTTTCTAGTTGTTTGAGGGAGGGTGATTTAAGAAAACCTTGATAATCAGACATGAACAACTCTTGTTGGCACTGATATATATAAACTGAATTATGATTTGAATTTTAATTTAGACCAAATTTTGTCTCTGATTCATATCATGGATGGGTCTTCAATTTATTATGTTATGTATTATAATTTAACCCAAACATTGTTGATTCATGCACTCAAGAATCATGTACAAATTTGATGAATAGGCAAGAATGTTTCAATACACATTTAACAATATAAATTACATGCATTTCTAAATATATTTTTAATTAAAACCAACATCAATAGTAAAATAAATATATAATAGTAAATCCATCTCAACATGCCATATCCTAAGTGTATATGATATTCTATTTAACTGCAATATTGTACGTATAATTTGTCTTTAATTAACGAAAATATCAATTAATTTTTGCACCCTTTAGTTTCATCACGATAAGGCAATTATAAAATAATTACCCTCCTTAAAACTGAATATCTCATAAAATCTTTCACTTCTTTCATTATTTCCCAATTCACTCCTGATACAAGGATACCTAACTTCCAAAAAAATCTAGCTGAACTAATTAGGCTCATTGAGTGTGACAATCTATAATGTTCCCAAACAGTAATAATCATAAAAAATGTGTTTTATCATTAGATAATTAAAGAATGCACTCTGTTATATAAAACGTAAGACTTGTTTATTGTTATAAATACAGAATATAATATTTATGGTTACAATATTAAACTGTGTATGTCCAACAATAAACAAGTTTTATATACTCAATGATTTTTCTGAAGGATAACAACATTGACTTTTGTACAATGTAGTCCAATATATCTAAGAAACGATCTTTATGTAGTTAATAACATCAAGAACTTGTGTGTGGTAGGTAGTTGAAATGTATAATACATAGCTTTCATTAAAAAATGTTTTTGTTTTGCAATATTTAAATATAATTATACAAACCTAAGTTTCTCCCAAACAAAATCACCATAGTTAACAAGAGCATATTATACTCAAATCTGTTACAACTAGCCTTAATATAATTATAGTTCTATTAACATTAAAGCTTTTATGGAATTGACAGCATGGTATTTTGGGAGTATTGAGAGAACATGTAAGGGTATACAATGCGAAACAGAATGATTATATTAAACTTTTCTATTATTCTATTACAGTATGTATATGCCTCCTATTGTATTTCATGTTAATATAATGTTATAATGTTTATTCTATGTATCTTTTACAAGTTTAAGAATTACATTAGTTTCAATACAGAGTATATGATATTGTTATATGCAGTACTGTTAAAGTGGTATAAATAAATTCAGCCAATCAAATCATAATAAACAATCTGAAGTGTTCCTTAATTACACAACAGAAAAAACTTGGCATGGTTAAGAAATGTTTTTGTTGACAGCACAGTGCCAGCTTTCATATGATAGAAATGCTTTTACTTAATTTTATATAATGACACTTAAACAACTGAAATAAGCAATACAGTAAGGCACAAGAATTTATACAGAATTAAAAAGAAAGCAGAGAAAAGATGATAAAATAAAATATAAATATCAAGGAAAAATTATTAGATTTTACACGTACTTCAAAATACATATAGTATGATTACTATGGGATTTATGAGTCTAATAATTTTCAAAAATCATAATTAAGAAGATTTTTAGAACATCATACTGCTAAAGCATCATGAACAACCAATCCCAATAGATGCCCTACACTTCTTAAAACATCAATGAATGATGTTGATGAATACTAATAAAGACTGAGCTGACCTATTAAAGTTTGTAATAATTATATTAAAAGCAATCTCTAGCCAGATAAAATAAAATCATTGTGTAACTACATTACTGCACCTGTGATTGTTGTGTTCCCATGGTGCAGATCTTGCATTGCGAGGTGATTCTGAAACTAGTAAAGCAGATGGAACAGAGGATGACCTGCACATGGGCTGTAGGCTATTAAAACAAAGTTATAATTTCATTTAACTTTATTGTCTACAATGTATTACAGAAAACAGATATCATATATTTAGCTTAAATATCACTTAACACTATAATTCCTTTTCTTGAACTTGAAATTTTCACTTACGGTGTGACTACTTCAGGAACTGAAGTATTAAGCCTGTTTTCTAAAAGTCCATTTTCATTAGGTTCTTCTTTCAACTTATTGCCTACTGAATAAAGTAAAAGTAAAAATTAAACTTAATATACGTTTTTATGAATAAAAAATTAACATTTTTAACGTCACAATGATAATTTCTAAACAACTAATTTGTTTATGCATTTTTAAAAATGTACTAATTGCTTTGTTCACGAGTTCTAGTTGGTATGAAAACAACCATATTTGAAACTAAAAGTCATCATAGTTCTTACAGTGTACAGAAACCTATTTTAGTTGTAATTTTGAAAATCCATAGGTACCAATACAATGTGTATTTCTTATATCCTTCTTTTGCTTAAAAAAACAAAATTTACTTCTATGGTTCATGCTCCAGAATTGAACAGCTACACATGTGTATATATTAAGTATCTTGTTCTATAAATATACTGTCAACACAGATATACAATTCAATAAGTAATAGAAGTGCCTTAACTATTTTTAGAGACTGTAATTATTTGGCAAATAAGTACAACATCTTGCTATCCATGTTGTCCAAAAGGTATCAGTTCCATCTTAAAAACAATATACCTGAGACACTCTCAATGCTTAATTTACTTTCTGAAATACCTGAGTATATAGTGTTTTTATGCTATTACAGCAATTATAATAGTCAATTAGTGAAGATCTTCCAATCTTTCATTCACTAAAGAAATTTTTATATAATATTCTATTCAACTTTTGACAAAGAAACATATTCTAACCATCAGCACCATCTGGTTGACACAGTTTCTTGTTATATCGTCTACTGGGGACACGAGTTACTGTTGGTTGTGGTCTATGTAGTTCCAGGTCTACTTGCATCTGCTTTTGTGTTTTACTATGATGAAAAATAGTAAAGGATTTATAGAAGCTGCAGAGACTTAAGGTCAGCATTTGATGTAAATTTAAATTTTATTTACGGTTTAAATATTACCCAAAAAAATTGAACTCATGTCTTAAGATGAATGCTTTAATTTTCAGCATTACAAGAAACAATCAATATTTAAGTAAAATATCATAGATACACTAATAATTACATAAAATTAAATGATTTAAAGCTTTTAACAGTAATTACAGTACCACATTGTATTAAATCATGAAGTTTGGTGATTTTTAGCAGTAAAAATCATAATAAAAATGAACAAAAACTATTAGCTTAGGAGTAAGTAATTTAGAAACGTTTTAACATCTGTTCATCATAATATTAATTGATAAAATATAAGCATTTAACTAAATCCTGAATTAAATGCAAAGCTAATTATGTTACACAAAAAGTATTATTAATTTTTTTAGATTTAATGACATTAATATTTTGAAGAAAAGTTTAGAAAAAAAGACAAAAATAAATAAACACTAAATCTGGAATTCATTAATAAAGGTATTTAGATGATGTTAAAGGAAGATACCTGAAATGAAATCTTGAATTTAAACCAAATACTTTCCTTGAATTTCCTGGGACTTCTCGAAATTGGGTTAATCTAATAATTACAAAAATAAAAAACGTTACAATTTTAAAAATGAAAACATACCATATGCACCTAAATTATTCATCTCTTAATTCTGCCAAATAATTTAAATAAAGACAGCTACTGTATACTAAATGTTAGTAGTTCCCTATGTTTTATTCAGAATTATACTTGGTACTCAAAATTAAACAAGATAACTGAGGTTCATACTGTAAGCATTTTTTATTATAAAATACACCTATATTTGTGAATCTCTCTATTTCTTGTAAATATTAAAAATAACAAGGAACTATTTTAGTATTCTATCGACTCTTCATGATCAGTCATTTAGTATAATACGCAACTCACCAACTACATAAACTTATTATATTACATGCACATTATATTGTCTTCTATGTGACACATGTTATTTAATAATTAAAACAAAAATAAAAACATTGATGGAAATGAATTGCTGTGATTTACCTATATTTTATATATATTGAATTTAATATACTCTTAATACCTTCATTTACTGTAACACTATATATGTATAAATATGAGAAAATGATTATATTTTACAGATAAACACGAAAGAGAAATGGTAAGAAAAGCCTGATGTGTTTGATACTGAATGTTTTAGCAATGTTTGTTATTCATATTAGATGCTAGAAACATAGTTTCATGAACAAAATATATGAAGTAGTGTACTGTAGATTTAATATATCTATGATGTTTTTTTTTTCAGCTAAGAAAAGTGAACATTTATTATCATTAAATTTTTTTTATATTTACACATGTTGAACTATATGCACATCATGTACATGTAACATGATTTTGGACTGAGGTGATCTTATTCTTGTGCTAGTTACATAACGTTAGGGGTCATTTTCTCTTAGTATTCTTTAACTTTCCCATAGAAGATTATGTTAGAAAATACCTTAGGCTTATATAAATGAGTTTTTCAATTACATCAGCCACACATAGATTAAGAAATACCTGAAAGAATCTGCCTTTCCTAGTTTTGTTAACATAAATTAATAATTGTTGTGGATGACCAGTTCTCTTCATGATGGTTGATCATATCTAAACAAATATTTAATAATGATCGACTCTCTCAGGATTATCTTTCACTGGCATATATCTTTCTAATACTAAGAGAAAGAAATGCCATCACCTTTCTTCTCTGCATACTGTTGTCATACTCTGTGCTTATTGAATAAAAAATGTTTTATTTTATTGTGAAACTTTGTGGCCATACTTTTCTTTTAGTTCAGTCGAGTCAGAATTCAGTTTAATTGCAAATATATTTAATTATTAACTAAGATGAACAGACTTTTTAAAACTGCTTTTGTATGAATGTCTGTTTATCAGTTTGTCAGCCCTTACAGATTATCCAACAGGGTTCTATATGGAAAGTAAACTCTTTTGATTCATTTACAATAATAAATTTTCAACTAGATAAAAACTTATTATCAACCTAATAAACTTCCTATTTTATTATCATGTACAGAAGTCTAATGTAAGTAAAAAGCCTTCAATGGCTCATTCTTCAGGAATAAAACATTTTATTAAACATACAGAAGTATTGCACATTTTGTACATCAGTGTATACAGTTTGTGCAGATTATGAACTAGAGGAGAAGAGGATGAAAAAAAAGAAGACATAAATGAGAATGAAAAATAAGGTTATTGTTATAGGAGATTCTTTTTAATAGAACACATGAAGAGAATAGTCTATAGGTTATATAGGAAGAAAAGAACTAGATTATTCTATCCAGAAAAAGGGTGGATAATATAGTTGACAGAACAAATGATATATTAAAGGGTACTAACAGTTTTACAGTCTTTTTAATACATATAGAGGCTAATGATGAAGGGGTTAGGTCACAGGAGCTTATTTTTATGTACAAGGCACTGATATAAGCAGTGAAATAAATGGTGTATAATAACTTAATTCCCTCAGGGTGTCAGGTTCTTTACAATAAGTGTCTGTGACTTGTTAACAATAAATTTCAACAATAAAAAATAGTAAACAGCCCGCATGTTTGAAAATGATATGTTAAAATAAGTCAGTGGTGCTTAGATCTGTTTTACATCCCTAGTAGAACTGACTTGATAAACCTTGTGTACTCCCTTCCAGTCCTCTATTCTGTAAGTCCCTCACATCTTGATCTTGTGTTTGACTTTCTTCTAGGCACTGTTCCAAAGATGCTGCACTGAAGGGTCTTTTTGCTGTGCTTCCTTCTGTTCCTGTAGACCTAAATTAGGGATGCCACTTTTCAAGACTTTCAGGAGTTTGATGTTTTGCTTGCATTTCTTTTCACGAACTCTTGTAGTGATTGCAGATGCCTCATCAGTCTTCTTTATGTTTAGTTTCTCCAAACTTTCACTGTCTGATATACTATCAATCACAAAGTCATAGATAGGTGGTTTCATACACATAGCCTCAAGATTTCCCATGTATTATGGAGTGTCCACCTTTATTCTTGCCATAGTAAACTTTTACACTCTGTACCATCAAACAGCTCAACAGATGTACCTTCCTATCATCTAGTCATCATATGGTAGACTAGTTTTCACTACTGCACAAAGTATCTTTTAGCACTTTCTTGTCCCTGACATAGCCTTCACCTATTGGCATGTTATGGTTTGTTGGCACCTCTTAATGTTTATGATATACTCCAACTAAGTACTGTTGACTCATTTGTTTACTTGAGATGACCATCACTCTTGTACTATTTAATCATGATGATAGCACTTCCTTCTTCAGGTGAACCTGATAAGTTATCTCCATTCTGTTTATTCCCGCAACAACATCCATGATGACAGTCACTTTTTTCTAGTTTCTTGCCAGCACTGTTCTCATATCAGTAGATCTGTCAGTCCCCCAAAATTATTTTTATACTTGACCATGTTAGTCTATCTTGTGAAGTATCACTGTAGATGTGCCACAAAATGAAATATAGTTTCTTCAGTGTCAGGTTTGACTTCTTTCAACTTCCAATGAAACCTTCTTTGGTAAATCCATAGAATTTCAGTAAGGTCACTTTGAACTGGTCAAAGTTCATGGTATCTTATGACATCATGCCTGTATATACTTATAGGCCTTTTCCTGTGAGAAGTAAATGGAGATAGACTGCTAATTGCCTTTGTCCCAGTTCTGACTTTGGGGAAATCTTTCATATCTCTAGGAAAGCATATTGCTTCCTGTTCATAAGATCTGGGCAGCTTGGGTTGCCTAGCCATGACACCATTGTTGTTCTTGGGCCTTTCCTCTTTCAGTTGGGTGAACATGGTGACCTCAATTTCTGCTCTTATTCTCTTTACTAGAAATTATTTTCAGTTGAAGAGATGAGGAAAGAACTGCCTGCTATGAATTGGGCAACTGAAGATATTGGAAATTCTTTAAAAAATATTTTAACACCCAAAATAGGCATGCTCCTTATTAAAAAAAATAGGGTGACTGCAAGTAAAAAAAAACAATTTGGTTCACAAAGGGTATAAAGGATTAAGTTAAAGAAAAGCATTATACTCTTAAATGTTTAAATTGACTGCAATGGTGGAAGAATTGGGATTATTGAAGATCAAGAGAGTTATTAAATGGTAAATTAGGAAATCAGAAAGTATCATAGAAAATGTTGGGGACAATGTGAAAATTTATAGTAAGAATTTCATACATTAAGGTAAATAAACTTCAGGGCCTTTTAAGGATGATACAAGAAGGCTAATATTTGATGTTTATGGGATAACTGGTTATTAACTTGTAACTTCTACTTTTAATTACAATTTTTAATAATAAAGATTTAAACAACATTCCCCATTCTGAACAGTTGCTGGAAGGAAATTATGTCAGGGTCAGACAGTATGATCACATTAATTCAATATTTGTTTTAAACAAAAGGAAAGTTTAAAAATGATAAAGCTTTTTAATATTCATCCAAGGGTTTTGAAAATGATTATGGATTGGATGAATGAGCCTTTTGTTACCATTTTTGATGTCTTTGAAAAGTGGG
Source organism: Tachypleus tridentatus (assembly GCF_004210375.1). Taxonomy (NCBI): domain Eukaryota; kingdom Metazoa; phylum Arthropoda; class Merostomata; order Xiphosura; family Limulidae; genus Tachypleus; species Tachypleus tridentatus. The sequence continues at coordinate 96,002,161 of NC_134828.1, forward strand.
CAGGAGCCAGAAGATTGGAAGTTTATTAACGTTACTCCTCTATTCAAAGGAGGTAAAGATTGTCTTAGTAACTAAGGCCTATTAACCTTACATAATTGGTGGAGAAAATTTTGAAAGTCTGATAAAAGATGTTTTGGAAAGTCATCTAACAAAGCTCAAAATTGTCTTCAACAGTCAATATGGTTTCACTGTGGAAAACATTTTACTTAATTAATCTTTAAATATTTTTTGATGAGGTTACTGCTCAAGTATATGAGGGTATGGTGGATTTGATGTGTCTGTATTTTGTAAGAGCATGTAACAAATCGTCTCATCTTGTTTTGGTGTGGGGTGTAGTGTAGGATGGCTCATTGAATATAACCTAATTAGGTGGGAGAAACAGGTTGTTGTTACAAATAAACTTCTGTCAAATTGGATTAATGTCTTGAAAACATGGGGTATCTAAAAGCTCGGTATTAAGACCTTTGCTCATTTTGATTCACATCAATGATAGAAATAAAGGAATCATCAATAGGTTATTTAAATTAGCTGATGACATCAAAATTTTGGATGTTGCTGGCTGTTAAGAGGATGCTACTATTTTACAAAAGTATTATTTGGGAGTATGGTAAATAAGTGGCAGGTGGCTTTTGATTAAAATATATGCAAGGTAATACATGTAAAATAGCACAATTTGAACTATGAGTATAATTTTGTCTGTAACAACCTTAATAGTGTTCAGTGTTATAGAAGAAAACTTGGTGTTCTGGCAATAAGTCACTTAAACCATTCAAGCAATGTAGCTGTTGTTAGTGGCAGGGCAAATAGGATTTTAGGTTGTACTTACAGAAATACTGAATTTACAACTAAAGAGGTTATAATGCTACAGTTTAAGTGAGTGGTTAGGCTACATTTGGAGTACTGTGTTTAGTCTTGTACTCCTTTCCATGGAAAGAACATTTAATTGTTGGAAAGGATTAAAAAAAGATCTATTAGGATGATTTCTTAGGTGAAAAGGTTGTCATATGAGGATAGTGATAGCTTGTGATCTTTGAATTTGTTTTCACTTAAAAAAGACGAGTTAGAGGGAATGTAAATGGGGTGTATAAGGCTGTTAACAGAATTTATAGTGCCGATGCCTTATCATTTTTTTCTTTTTAATAGTGAGAATGGTAAGCATAAACACAAATTTTAGCATGCCAGAAATCATTTTAAGCTCAGACTGCTTTATTTCTCTAACAGGGTGATTGACCTTTGGAAAGGGTTACTTTTTTATGTAGTAGATGCAGTTAATTTAAGTAAATTTAAGAGAGAGCTTGACAAATATCTGAAGATGGTATAATGAACCAAAAAAGACTCTTGTCGTCCATTAGTGTCATGTGTTCAGAGTTGTATTTACTATACTGAATTTTCTTGTGAAGGAAACACTCTTGGAGAAGTAACTTATCTAAATAAACTGAACTCCATATAATGAATATATTATTTGCAGTTATTAATAGCACACATTGAAGGATTACCTGAAGAAAGCATGATGTTCAACACAACACTTCCAGAGATGTTTACAAGCCTGTTTACTGGGAAGTTCATATCCATAAGTGCTCTCACCAGTCTTTAAATAAAAGGTAATTGTAAACAATTTTACATACCTTATATTTATTCAGTTACTAATAAATGGAAAATGAAATAAAATGCCTGTTAATTTTAATTATTTTTATGAAGTTGTGCATCATAATTTAAAACAACTCTGTACTTGAAGGATAAGTAATATAATGTATAAATATCTCAGAAAATTATGATTAAGTAAATAGCAATTGAAAAATGGAGATTTTTAATATAATTATATTCAGCTTTGGTTTGAGAAACACTATGTACATATTTTAGCTTGACATATTTTTGGTTCAATTTTGTAAAAGTATTTCTACATAAGAAATAAAGATGATAAAGTGCTATACAGGAGATAAAGAGAATAAGTGAAGTGTTTTATTATATATTAAGCAACCAAAAGTGCAAGAACAAATATAACAATATCTCTACACGTTTTAACCAAATCAATAATAATTATTTGTAATGTGTAAAGAAGACATGTATATTTATATGTAATACTTCAAATAAACACATTAATTAATAAAACATATTTTTTGTGAACATCATGCTATCTACCAATAACATATTTGTTCTTTCTCCGTTTTCTCTATGTGTTCTATAATTGTAGTCTTGATGCATGAATTTTTAAAAATTTTCATTTTTGTTGCATAACATGTTGCACTGAATAGGTAAATAAGAATATTTTGTACTAAAACCTGGGTGACATGGTTTCAGATATACAGAACTATATATTTTGAATACTATACTTATGTTTTAAAAACTAATAATATAATAACTATAAATAAGGAACACAACTTTTCAAATGCAGTCATGATAGCATTGATATTTCATACAGGGTTCTTTTTGACTGCAAGATTGTGTTTTTACTGGGTAGTTGCTGCTTTAATGAAAGATGTTGTTAAAACAACCATGTTCAATCCTGATCCATAATGTCATACACTGCTTTTTATCTGTTGCTTAACAGATTACAGCCTATATATTTTTATGCCCCTCTCCCTAAATCTGAAGTTCCCACCTTCATACCCTATAACCCCTGCATTAATTTGGCTCTATTTGGGAAGTATATCAGTCTAAGACTGAAATTATTATCACAGTGAATGGGTGGAGGTGAATAAGCATTTTGCTGCACATTTAATAGATCAACTTTTGTAACATTAGCATACCAACTTTCCAGTTGAGAGTCATAACAATTACCACACATTTGTAGCTACCTTATCAAACAGATTTCAAGTGGCACATGAGAAGGAAGTTTGTAACACAAAGTGTAGGAGCAGAGCAAGAAGAAAAGACAAGGCCTTAGGTGAGCTTATGGAAGATATGGAATAAATTGCCTAGTTATCCAGATGCTCTGGATGGAATGATGGATTTGTTGGCTGTGTGATCAATTGAGGTATCTTAGTACTCAGCAGTTTTACACAGAATATGTAGATAGACTAAGAAATATGTGACCCAAGAAAAACTTAAATCATCTCATGATAAGATAAAAAGTTGCTCTGATATGAATGCTGATAAAAGTAGATTTCATTATGACTGTAACAGTCATGACACAAGAGAGGATTATCTCTTAAGTTAAGCAAACGAAATGGTAATAGATGTGTACAGAGACGTGGCTAGTTTTATGAGCCGTATTAGTTTTGGCTTCAAACAACTTGTTGTAAAAATAAAAAAACCTTTGTGCGTGAGTACATGTTTTGAAATTTATCATACCAAGAAAAATTTAGAAAGGAATGTCGCTGTAGCAATGCCACTGTTCATAGATTACATGTAACTTGTAATAGTAAGTAATTGGGCATATATGTATTCTCTTGTGATTATGTAATAATATAAACAGATCTGAAGTTGAGATTTACTTTGGGAATAAATACAAGGGTGCCCGATCTTAAATCAAAGTTAAGACCGAGCACCCTTGCTTTTATTCCCATTCATAAACAGCCAAAATAATTTTGTCAATTATGCCATTTTTTAGACCCAAAAATGGAGATCACAATTATATTCTCCTTACTTCTTTCTTGATCCTATCTTGACATCATAATGCCCCAACCGTACCCGGCCCGGGCCTCGTATATGATATTTTTTATGAGACGATCGAAAAAGCTAAGACAGAAATACAGAGACAATGACGACAAACGTTTATGTGTAATTCAACTATTTTGCGTTTATAAATTCAGATCCGTATGTGCTCTATTACATTTCTGAAAAGCTGGGAAAGCAGTTGATTGATCGGAGCTGTCTAAAGGCAATTCGACCTTTTAGGTCAAACTGCGTTAGACATGTACGACAACGTGATTATTAACGTTATTGATACACTATACTACTAGTAGTGGTACAGTACTGTGGCACCGTGGTCATGCAGAGATATCGTAAAGAACCTACAAATCAACTTAGTTAATTTAAAATTGTCTGAAAAGTGCATGGATTGAACAAGTTAATGTGAGCAAAGTTAGTTCTGAGTATTAAGGCTTAAACGTGAGTGGCCTCTGTTGCAGTGTATTAGCATTAGGCCTAACGTTAGTGTTGTTATCTGAGAAGTAAGTGAAAATAACGTAAGGCTTAAATACTGAAACTAGATTAGTGTACGTACACTGGGAACGTTACTGCAGCTTGGAATAATGAAGTGGACTATTCCAAATTTAAGGCCCTTGTTTTGAATTTGCCTTCGCATCCAGACAGGCAGATAAAGTTTCAGACATATGCGTATTTTGCTGATGTATGTTTTGTTCGCTCATCTAAAGTCCCCAGGTCAAAACTGAGCTCGACGTTGAGGTTACAACACATTCAGATATTTGATTAGAATTAAGGTACTCTAACTTGTGCCTAACCCAGTATTTAGTAGTTCAATGTGCAGTACAGTTTAACATTGATTATATGTTATGTATGTGTACCAGTACAGAATGTTCACTGTGTGTATAGGCTACTACAATATGTGTTGTTGATCACAAATTGTTTTAGAATACTTTTTGGCCCTCAATGGATTTGTATGTTACCATTGACTTTGCTTCTTGTATACAGCTACCACAGCAACAACCTTAATGAAACTTTTGCAATGACTGAAACCTCATTCTCCTAAAATGGATTGAAGCCAGTCTCGAATGGTTTTTCAACCAATAAGAATGCAGCAAATCAATAAAGATATATTTTTTTAAAAATTCATGTTTACGTGCTGATGGGCCTAGGTCTGAATGTGGACCAAGAATTTAGTATTTTTGATTGTTTTACCAACGTTTTTTTTTCATGAAGCCCAGTGTTGTTCTGATCATTATAACTAAATATGATTCATATTCTTTTACATTGTTTTTCTTAATTTATGTTTCTAAATTTTTTAGACTACAAGATGAAACGTGTTCAATTAAGTGGTGCGCAAACGAGAAAACTGGCAATAAAGAACCAACAAAAGGGTTTAGATTTAGTGGACAAGGATGGAAGGCTGACTAATTTTTTCACTCAATTTACAGGCAAAGTGAGATCAGTTGTGAGACTTGTGCCAGTTAAGCTAGCCTTACACCTCAACGTCATCACCATGTTCTGACCTTGAAGTAGAAAAAATGCAGTACAAGTAATTTCTGATAGCGGAAATGGGTTTTGATTTGGAAGATCATCTTGTGTAAATTGAGTGAAAAAATTAGTCAGCCTTCCATCCTTGTCCACTAAACCACAGTCCATCAGACTTTCATAAAATGCTTCAGTCTACAAAAGATGAAGAAACTAAAGCAAAAGATCTAGGGTTGTGGCTCGATTTCTCTGCTGCTGATGTGGCTCATTGGATTGCCTGTGGACTAACTGACTGTCCATAACACAATGGGCCATTTGGCAAATTTTGCCATACTTTCAATAGTGGAAAACCAACGAGATAATGTTCGCAAAAACTTTTCTTTGGGGTAAAAGCCAATGGTAAGCAATACAAGAGATAGTGGTTATTGTATTCATCATTAACAGGGCCAGTTTACTGCTTTGTTTGTAAACTTTTTGGCCTTAAATTTTCCTTGCGTTTTGTTGAAAGAGAAGGTTTCAGTGACATGCGAAATACTATTGTAATTGATTATCATGAAAGAAGCACAACTCACCGATACTCTATGCTAACATACTAAACTCGCAGACAAGGTTTAGGCTTGCAACAAGAGTTGGTAAAACAAGTTGAGAAGAGTGCAATTACTGGGAATATGTCTTGGACCGTGTAATAGCTGTTATTCGTATGTTATCTGAACGTAGCCTGGCTTTTCGAGGAACAAATGAAAAATTTGTTTCATTGCAGAATGGAAATTTTTTAGGGTTGCTTGAGCTCATAAGTCAGTTTGATCCAGAGCACATTTTGAAACATGGAAATTCTGGAAACGGAAATCCTTCTTACTTGTTCAAAACTACCTGTGAAGACCTCATTGAACCAATAGCTCAGAAGGTCCACGCATTCATTATTGATGTTGTAAATCCTTCTGGTTATTTTCGCTTGTCTGTTGACTCGACGCCAGATTTATCACATATAGATCAGTTAAGTGTTGTACTTCGATACTTAACAGATGGGCAGCCTATTGAACACTTTTTTAAACTTTCTGGAACTGAAATACCATATCGGTGAGAAAATAGCAAACCAATTATTGCAATACTTACAAGGCCTGGCATGGCCAAGCGCGTAAGGCGTGCGACTCGTAATCCGAGGGTCGCGGGTTCGCGCCCGCGTCGCGCTAAATATGCTCGCCCTCCCAGCCGTGGGGGTGTATAATGTGACGGTCAATCCCACTATTCGTTGGTAAAAGAGTAGCCCAAGAGTTGGCGGTGGGTGGTGATGACTAGCTGCCTTCCCTCTAGTCTTACACTGCTAAATTAGGGACGGCTAGCACAGATAGCCCTCGAGTAGCTTTGTGCGAAATTCCAAAACAAACAAACAAGCAATACTTACATGAAGTTTGCAAAGTTAATTTTTGAAAATGTAGGATCAGTCTTACGATAGTGCTGCTAACATGTCTGGGGGTATAAGGGGATGCAGAAAAATAACTTAGAAGAAAATAAGTTTGCTATATATATGCCCTGTGCAGCCCATTCACTAAATCTGGAAGGCCGAAATGCTGTTGACTGCTGTCAAATGGCATTTATTTTTTTTCTCTACAATGTATTTGCTCCATACATTTTTTCAGCCTCAACCAGACAGTGGAAAATTCTTGTAGCTTTTTTCGGAAATGAAAGTGAGTTAAAATCCTTATTTGATACCAGATGGATGGCATATGCTGTGGCAACAACAGCAATTTTGAAGTATTTCTTTAAGATTTTGGAAGCTTTAAAATATCTAGTTGAAGACCAGTCACAAAAGGGAGACACTAAAAGAAAAACAGACAATGTTGCAAATACAATACGAGAGCTATAATTTGTTTTTATGTTGATCATGTGGGATAAGATTTTGCAAAAGTTTCATAAAGCAAGTCAAGTTCTGCAACGTGAGGATGTGAAATTAAAACCATGAAGCTCTTTACGGATCATTAGCTGACCAACTACGCATTTTAAGGGATGACTTTGAAAGATTTGAAGCAGTTGCAAAGGATATACTACTAGATGTTGATTACAATGCAGCTCAAACTCACAAACGTGTCAGAAAGAAGGTACTCAGTGATGGAAATGCACAAGAAGTAGATCTGAATACCAGAGGTAAATGTCATATCACCACCTTCTACACAATTATTGACAAACTGGAAACCCAGATGAGAAGAAGAGGAGAGGTATATAAAGATATAGCAAACAGATTTTCTTTCCTAAGTGATGTGACAAATGATGTCACTTCATCAGCTGAGACTGAAAGGTACTCTCAGTGTTCCAAAAGCTGACTGGTGCTTACCCAGAAGACTTGGACACTAATCTCTCTGCCGAACTTCAGTAGTTTCACTCATGTGTGCGCCATAAGTTCAGTGCAACAAAAACTATAAAAACCAGATTCAGTCATGCTGAACTTTATAAAATAATTTCAGAAGACAAAATTGAGTGTGCTTTTCCAAACGTAGACATTGCATTTCGTATATTTTTAATATTAATGGTCACAAGTTGCATAGCTGAGCGTTCATTTTTTCAACTCAAGCGTATTAAAAATCCCAAATAGCAACTATGCGACAAGATAGTTTTGTCTCTGCTAAGTATAGAAGCAGATTTGTTACACCAAATTAGTTTTGAGAACTTGATCAATGACTTTGCAAATAAAAAATCTAGAAGAAAACTTTTTAAAATTTAAATAAATATTAAGGTATAAGTAAATAATTTCCTTACAGGGTTTTGAATTCAAAATGAGAAATTGTTAACATCATATTGATAATTTTTTGAATAAAAAGGTTTTGAGTAAATTTTTTATTTTTGTTAACATCAAAGTGAAAATTTTTAACATCAAATTGAGAATTTGTTAAAATCAAAGTGAGAATTGTTAACTCATAGTGAAAACAAATATACAGTAAAATAGTTATTTTTAATTATCATTAATAAAAGAAGTGATTTCCCTCAACATTTATAAATAAAAGGCTTCAGTCATTGATTGATTTTGCTGCATGCCCAATCTGTTAAATAAATAAAATAAAAAGGTTTTATTTAATATAGTTGTGAGGTCTGACATGGAAGAAAACTGAAGAAGGGTTATAAAATATCAAACTTTTATTTCACTTTCAGCACTTATTCAGGTTTAATGTCTTGTCAGTTAGCAATGTTCAGAGAAATTTTCACATCACGTGATTGGCGTTGCTTGATAATTTGAACCTTCTTGAAACTTTAGGAAATGGTTTGGGCAGTATAAAAACGCAATTTACGTTCGTGTAAATTATTGAATTTTTTTGAACCAATACAGTAGATAATTAATTACTGAACATGTGAGTTTTCTAACAATTTGTTTGTTGAGTTCAGTAATTATTGAATTTATATTTCGACGATGAAAACAGAAATTCTCGCACGTACGAAAGTGGCAATAAGTGAAACTTTTATTGGCGTTTAATGAGAGTTTATGCCTATCGATAAACATTAGTTAAGCTAATTTATAGAAGATGAAGTTAAAGAAAAAAACGCTTTCATTGTCATTAATTGGACTGGATTTTGCATTATTATTTTTACCAAATAATAGAAAACGTAACAACAGCATTGTCAATATAATTTATACAACAAAATACAGTAAGATATACTTACATCTTTGTCTCTAACTCTTAGGATGAAGTACTTTCCCTTAAAATAAACTTTTGTTATTCTAGGCCTGTGAAGACATATGAAGTAATATAATCATCATTATGTACTACAAACAAATGTTAAATAACCACAAGTTATTTGAAATAACATTGATTATTAACTGTTGTATGCTGATTCATTTTTCTTAAAAGTACAAGTATTATCACAGATGGGAATTTGGGCTTAGTTATAATGTAAGTAATTATTTTTAACAATATGGCTTAGAACACATAAACTAAAAGAAAGAAGAGTTATTGCGTGAATGTATAATGAATTGAAACCGGTTCATGACAAAAAACTGTTACAAAATCACGAAAATTAATGTTTGTTGTACCATATTCATCTACGATTGCGAAGTTGAGACAACATTTAGAAAGATATATTTTTACTGAGATTAGAATAATTATAAAATGTGCCTACGTAAGGTTGCCTTGAAACTATGTAATAATTTGAGAATAACTGTATGTACGAAATAATAAACTATAGTCAAGCGTTATATCTAAGTGAATGAACTTACCAAAAATAATTCTCAACTTTGGAATTGTTGCGAAGAACAATCACTCCACTAGGAGTCAGTCCGAGAAAATATTCAATATTGTTTTCGCTCTTGAAAGTATGCATAATAAATATTTTTATTTCTTGTGACAGCGAAAAATAGGCAGTATCATAGAAGCAGATTTCTACACAGATAACTTATGTTTATATAAAATTATACATTATTCTCTGGAGACAACAATAAATAAAGAAACTGAAGTAAAAAGTTAATTTCTATTCCTCGTTAGGTAAAGTTTTGGCATTGTAATTGAATGACAAAAATATCTGTTGTTAATAATTTATGAAAACACATCGCTTTAAGAAATTAATTTAACAAAAAATACGAAACTCTATAATCCGAAAATTTCGAAATGCGGAGTTTTTTCCGTCAGGAACAAACTTTTGCCCCTGAAGAAGAACGGTCCACTTTTCGAAAGCGCTCGGGTTATAAAGTTTCTAAATTTGAGCCGTCAACAAATTATTTCTAAAGCTCAATATATTTGAAATCATATATTAGTTATTTGTGAATCTTTGCAGGCTTTAATAAAAGTTCTTAAAACCTACTCTTCATGTTTCAGAACACTTACCAAATTTTGAAAAAAAAACAACAGTCTAAATCTCAAAATTGTTAGTTTTGTGGGGGCTAAATACATTGTGGGAAATACACTACTTATCTGCTACAGCGGTAACAAATGCTGCCCACTAGCGGCTTTTAAACGTTGCACCAAGACTTCGAAATGGATGAACTCTACACTGATACTAGGGTTTCCTACCATGCCATTAAACAAAATCTATATATACTTTTTACAGTATCTTCTATTTCAGAGTGTTGCGTTTGTGGCAACAGGATGAAAATAGTAACCATTTTTAAATTACTGTAATTGAGTTGCAGTGACACATACGTCATCAAAAGATTCAATAAAGATATAGAAAAACTCAGTATTTAATCTAAACAAACGTAACTTACAGTATGACCAGAAAACACACATAACAACAAATGTTAAAGATAGTTTTATAAATATCGTAAGTGAACCAAATATCCTTACTTTTCTAGCTTGTAATAGGTTACTGAAAGAAATTTCTCAGATTATTTTTGCAGATGAATTTAAATTATGCCTGTATTCTTAATCAAAGTTAATACAGCAGAAGAAACTGTTAGCAAAAAGGATTACTGTATAGTCGAATTCATATTTACACCATTTTTATTTAATGGTTACAAAATCAGCCGTTTGAAACTACAAGTAGAAGAACAGCTTGTCAGGTAATTTCAGTTTTACTACAAAAATATCGAGTACTGTCAGTTTTATTTAATTTCAGAAAATTCATGTGACATAGCATGGAGAATAAATGGCTATGGCGCTTGACTCGCAATCTGAGGGTCACTGGTTAGAATTCCCATTCCACTGAACATGCTCGTCCTTTCAGCCGTGAGGCGTTATAATGTGACGATAATTTTCACTATTTGTTGGTAAAAAAAGTTGCCTAAGAGTTGGCAGTGGGAAGTTTTGCGCGATGTTCAACACATGGTACATGGCATTTAATAACTATATTACACTGCGTAGTTAAATCACGTTTCGTGTAAGTTAACGTATCAGTGTTCACTACTCATAATAGATAATGCTTACTGTAGTTTTTTTACGAACCAGTTTAGGCTTAATATTTTGAGTACAGACCTTAAAAAGAACAAAAAACAAAATAATGGATATTTGCAATAGTCCTGCGTAGTATTGCAAACTTTCTTGAACAAAACTTGATTTTTTTCTGTATCTCTCTGGTGAAATAATATTTGACGTAATGCAAGTACTTTTCAAGACATATTCATGGATTCAATACGATATTCAACGTATTTTCTTAAAACAAATCACATACAATACCTATTATAAACCACTTAGTTCGGTCGTTTTAAGTTTTGATTTTTTTGTAATTAAGCACAAAGCTACACAATGGACTATTTGTGCTCTGCCCACCACGAGTATCGAAACCTGTGCCACTGGGGGCAATCATTTTAAGGAACACTGAATAAATGAGACTTATGTTTTTAGAGGTGAGAAAGAGTTTGGTTTAACTATTAGTTACTTGTTCGCGTCTTTATTTTCTGTTTTGAGGTATGTTTGTTTGTTTTAGCGCAAAGCTATTTTCGCTTTTTGCGCAACGGAGAATCGAAACCCAAATTTAACATTCCGCTGACGAACTAAAGGCGGGTAGTTTTGAGGATATTTAATTCTTCTATTATATTTAGCACACCTATAAAATATCTGAAGTCAATTTGGATAGCATTTCGAGTTACGAGATGAACTGATGAGAGCTATTTCAGCTCGAAAGTACGGGCGCAACCAATAACGTACGCGATTTATTATTCAATAAGAGTTAATACCTTTCATATAATAAACTTTACCACAGCACGGTGAAGAGAAATAAGAGATACCTCAAACCGAAAACCGTCGTATGCTTCAAGTAGCTGGGGGAATAAAACGGCTATTCCTGCATACCAATCCGTTCACTGGAAGTAGGACAACAGATCTTTTTGCGATCGGACTGTTCAAACAGACACTGGGAAACCGTTGGCCCCGTAAACATTGATTCGAAACCACGTAGTAAAGAGTGTTGTGCCTTGAACATAACAGCCTTTCAATGTAAACTACACAATTACAGAAGACTATTGTTAAGAATCTCGGTCGTCAAATATATCATGGCCAGACGTGTTGTCATGGAATGTAACGACGTGGTGAGTCTCCAAATTTGTATCAGTATAACATATTCAGTCTATGTATAGATAATAATAAATTACAACAAATAATTACAGTGTTATTACAGAACATAACTCAGAAAGTAGCTTTTCTCGCTTCAGCCGCAGCAAAGTCTTGTAGCTTGTATGATAACTGAATAGTCGAGATTCTAGAATACCTGACTTTAACAAACAGATTTTTATCATTGAAGTAGGTTCACAATTATTCTGTTACTATTTTCACAGCAATACAGTGACACTGTGAACGCCATTTTCATCAAGCGTTACAACAAGAAAATGACAAAACAGTTTATCTTAATTGAGAAAAGAACTAATTAAGGCAGGAGAAAATCATCTTTGTGTAGAATGGACTTGTATTTGTTTGTTTGTTTTTTAATTTCGCACTAAACCACACGAGAGCTATCTGCGCTGGCCATCCTTAATCTAGCAGTGTAAGACTAGACGGAAAGCAACTAGTCATTATCAACCACCGCCAATTTTTAGACTACTCTTTTACCAACGAAGAGTCGGATTGACTGTCACATAATAATACCCAATGGCTGAAAGGGCGACTATGGTTGATGGGGCGAGAATTCGAGTGTACGAATTGTACACCCTAAACACTTGACCATGCTGGGCGAGACTTGTAAAGCGGTAGGATTGATTGTTCTTCTATTAAGCAAGACAGATCGTTATAGATTAGATATATTTGATATTGTGAACCTATATAATAATGTAATAATTAATTTATTTAAGTTATTTGAAAAACTACCTAATGATATTAGTGTAGGCGAGTGATTGATTCCAATATTATTTAATGTAAAATGCTTCTAATTTATTAGTATTTACCAATACATGAATCGATATGTTAATTCATATTTGACTGTAATTTAAAGGTTTGAGTTTCTAGACAACATGTAACTAATAACATCTACGGAACCAGAGTTTAAAACGAATGTCTCTGCATTACATAGACAAAGATCTTTATGTAGACATGAGGAGTAAATTACCCAGATTAACATATGACACTCTGATTTCATATTTGTAAGAGTTTTCAACAGATTTCAATCTAAAGACACGTACACTGAAAGGTTAATATCGTATGTTTGATGTTTTATATATTAGTGACTAGATTTTTATTATTACAATAGAGAATTTGATTTCAAATACTTTCCAATTTCACCAACCACGTAATATAACAACTTATAAATTTTGAGCAATATGAATTTTTACGAATTTCAAGATTTTACGTAACATGCGGCGCTCAATTTACGGGTAATTAACACTTTCATTTCTGCTGTAATTTGTGCAGAAATAAGAAATCTGTTACATTCCATGTGAATGTGTCATTAGGTGCTGAGACCTTTGTGGAAGTGTTACAGTTCGAATGTGGTGCGGAACAAGGCCCAAACGCTCATTATAAATACATTGCAGTAATGTTCCATGTATTCATCCAGCCTTTTAGCATCCAAATTGTTAATGATCACTGATCTAATCTTCCAGTCTGATATGTTATCGAATACTAAACATGAAAAGTTGTTTCATGCTTTTTACCACTGCAATCGTTGTGGTTTGTGTTTTCTTAAAAAAATATATATTGTAACTTTTATAGATTTTGTTTAACTTTGGATATTAGTAACAACGGACCTCGAACACTATTATAATATAAAAAAACCCAGCATTTACCGTAAGAGGATGAAGATCAACTCCGTACATATCTAGCCACTTAACCCTTTCCAAGAAGTTCAGTTCCGCTGTTGCTGGTTCTTGACCTCTATGGAAATAAGAAATATTATCAAAGAAAATGTTGGAACGAAATTCAGATACTATATGTTAGCATAACTACACAACATGTCTTCTCTCTCTCTCTGTGTATATATATAATTTAAAACCTTTTATTCCATCTTTATTGTTCCATCCACTAGAGTAAACTTTTAAATAAAAATGACACACCCAAAGCCAGTCCTTTTCATTCAAGCGTCTATTAGATCTTCCTTAAACTAACCGCATCAACTATATCTAAAGGTAATCCATTTTAAAAACTAGCCATTTTGTTAGAAAGATAAATATTTCTTAGCTAAAGATGTCTCCTATCCTATCAAAATCAATGTTTGTGTCTCCTAGTCCTATCATTCTCGCCAATAAGTATGAAACACAATATGATGAATGAACATTATATATTTCCTTAACAATTTTGAACACCTCAATCAGATCCTCTCTAGCTCCTCTACTTTCAATAGAAAGCATTAGCAGAGATCTTAAGCTGTTCTTGTATGACAACCTTTGCACACTACGAATCATCCTAGTATCTCCAGAGCCACAACCTTTCCAATCCACGAATCATCCTAGTATCCTTCCACAACCTTTCCACTCCACAAATCATTCTAGTATATCTCCACAACATTTCTAACCCACAAATCATTCTAGTATCCTTCCACAACCTTTCCACTCCACAAATCATTCTAGTATATCTCCACAACCTTTCTACTCCACAAATTATTCTAGTATCCCTCCACAAATTTCCAACCCATGAATTATTCTAGTATCCCTCCACTTATGATGAAGATATTTCATTTTGCATGCGGCTAGGGTACGACTTCAAAATATGAAGTTTAACTTGTTTGTGTAAACATTTTACACTATTTCTCTCGTTTTATTATACGTTTGTGCATTTTGATACTAGGGCAAGGACAAATTTTCTTTCAGGATTAAAGTGAAAAATACAATTTAACTACATCCCGTGAATGTTTCAGTGGCTTACCAAACCTAAAACATTTAGCTAACACAGCATTTCTTACTATCTACGTATGTAATATGTGTTGACCTATCTTCATATATATAATATCGTATTATTCTAATACCCACTCTCCATAATCATAGCCATGTAATTCAACTGTACAATTGTAGAAATTATATCAATCACATCAAAAAATACAAATAAAAATAGGTAACAAATTGATAACCATCACTGATAGTTAGTAATATATGCTAATATTAGTTATGAAAAAATCCCTCAAAATAGAATAAATCAAAACTTGTTTTACGTTTATAAGTGTTCTCTCGCTACTTTGGCTTTCATCACACAAAATTATAACAAGTATATTTTATAAAGTGTGTAAAGGTAACTCGAAGTTAGAAATAAGAAAACGATATCTAGTGCTGTATATTCAATACAACTTACGAGACCAAAACATATATAGTTCAGCTTTTACTGAACCTTAAATATGCGTATTTCAACAAGTGCGAGAGAGCTTACTCACACAAGCCCTTTGTGCAGTTCAAGAACTTCAGCTTCCAACTCTTCTGTTTGATGAGTGAGGAACTTGAATTCTGAAATATACCCTGAGTGGTGCCTTCTGTAGTCATAGTCACCTAATTCAGCTGCAAGAGTAATATTACCTATATTAAAAAAAACACTAACTAAGATAATACAAATATAACCAAAACGCGTGTGACGGTTAGTATTGGATGTTCATAAGATATGATAATCTTAGTCATAATAAAATACGTAAAAATAAGAAGAAACTGAAATCGATTTAAAATTAAAGAAGAAAAATGAAGAACAGGTTGGTTACACATTTCTTTGTCTAATAAGGCCTTGAGTGGTCTGGTGATTAGAACACTAGACTGTGGACCTATGGATTCAAACTTCGTGTCCAGTTACCGCAAGAAACAAAACAAAACGCATTTTGGAGCTACAAGTGCGTTACAAGAGTAAAAGTCAATTCTCACTATTAGGTCAGAAAAGAATAGTCATTCAGTGCCCTTCCTTCCAGTCTGTAAGGTGAGAGCTTTAGTAGCTGTGTGAAAATATTCGTAAACGAAAAACTACCTTATCTAATGACGTTATTTTTAGTATAAAAAGTTATAATACATAGACTGAGATCTCTTTTATGTTAAGATTACAGGTAAGACTTTATTTCAGTGATCAAGTTAATAATATAAACCATTATACTGGTTTGAGAGTTTTGCAAATGTATTGTTTTTGTTAGAAACATTTTCAATACAAATTAATTCTTCCAAATCATCGAAGAGACGGATCTCTGAAAATATATGTCACGTGTCGTGCAACTTTAAGTATTATTAATATGAAAGGTGTCTCTGTACAATATAAATCTACTTTTGTATTGTTGTTGGATGTGTTTTTTCATTTATATATCTGTTCAGACGTAGGTTTATCTTCAGCGTGGTTTAAAGTCTGACATTTCCTCCAAAGATTTCGAAGCAGTTTGAACAGTAAGAAGCTAATTAGACTAAAGTAAATAAGTACTAATTTTTTAATCTGTTAGCAAGTTACACTGAGTCGGATTGGTTTATTGTGAATTTCGCGCAAAGCTACTCGAGGGCTAGCCGTTCTTAATTTAGCAGTGTAGGACTAGAGGGAAGGCAACTAGTCATCACCACCCACCGCCAACTCTTGGGCTACTCTTTTACCAACGAATAGTGGGATTCACTGTCACATTATAACGCCCCTACGGCTGAAAGGGCGGGCATGTTTGGTGTGATGGGGATTCGAACCTATGACCCTCAGATTACGAGTCGAGTGCATTAACCACCTGGCCATGCCGGGCCCCACTAAGTCTGAAATAATGGGTTATTATTTAATTGATTTTGTTTACCAATTAGAGTTTTATGATATTAAGTTTGTGTTACCAACGTTGTAGTGAAAGATACTTTGTTTGTTGTGTAGCCCAAGATAAATTAGCAAGCACGTGAATTTATTGAACTAGAATCTATTGTGAACTAAGACAACACTAGTTACTTGTAGTCTAAGGACTAAAACAAGTTCGTTTCCAGTAAATGGATTGATATTTGTATTCTCTTTTCTACCAAATAATTCAAAAGAACCTGCTCAACAACAGAAGCCACTAGAACGGTGTTTATCCTTCATTAGAAAAAAAAAATGTCTTTCATGCTAACGTTTCTTATTATGTTGTCACTTTTACTCGGAAACTGTACCAAAGTTCTTCCATTTTCTTGGCGCACTATTATTAGCGTATTGAAGTAAGCGACAAATAAACCACTTCATTTGATTAAAAGTGTGAATTACTACAATTTCATATTATTAGAACTTTCTAAAGAAGAGAGTTCAGTTAGTTGGAAATTAAATAAAAACATATACAGCAAAGCATGAATCATAAGAACTGGGACGACAAGCCTAAAGAAACTTAGAAAATGGCTATTTGTTTAAGTTTTTCTTCAAATATAGTTTACCTTTTGCATTCCAAATTTTAATCTGGGGTAGCTGTTGTCTGCCAGAAGAAGTAACAACTGCAATAATGGTTATAAATAACGCTTTGGATTTGTAATTTCCAATCTAAACAGCATATATTTTCACTTTATGCGTACGTGGACTGAATAATTACTGAACAAAAAGAAGGCAGCCAATCCAGGTAGCAGCAATCGCTGCTAATAGAGTTTTATACGGCTTTTTGAATAAATAAGAATATTCAGTGTCACTATTACTACACGCCCACAAATGAAATGTGTTATCCAAAGTTACTTCTCGAATTCTGAAACTCAAACCAATAATTATTAGGCCACCTTGTGGCGTAGGTGATGCAAATAACACTTCCTAGAGAAATATTAAAATTATCACTAATAAAAAGACATTTTGAAATTTAGATGTGACGAATAATTATGTTTTGCCAATTCATAGATGCACGTAGCAGATAAGTTTATATCTAATGCGTGTATATACACATTAAAAGCAGAAACGTACAAACAAGTACAAAAACCAGAAAGACAGTATTTGTATTTATGGCAACTCTGCTAAGACTACTTGCCGTCGTCCACAGTTTTGAAACACTAACCGTAGAGAAAATAGCACACTAGTAACAATCATCACC
Source organism: Tachypleus tridentatus (assembly GCF_004210375.1). Classification (NCBI taxonomy): domain Eukaryota; kingdom Metazoa; phylum Arthropoda; class Merostomata; order Xiphosura; family Limulidae; genus Tachypleus; species Tachypleus tridentatus. The sequence continues at coordinate 96,020,026 of NC_134828.1, forward strand.
GTCATTTTGATAACTTACATAGAGATTAAAGTGCGAGGGACATTTTGTAGCACTGCACAGATTCGAGGTCAGAGCAGTAACTCCAAAATGGAGAGCTCTACCATAGGACCAATCCATATTCACCATAGAAACAATTACACAACTTTTACAATATAGGTAAACATAAAGCTACACAAAACGTTATCTGTGTGATACACAATTATTGATACACAATTATTGTGTATCAAATCCATTATTTAACGTAATAAGTCAGACTTATTGCTGAGCAATGGGGAAAGATGGGAGCTATATATGAGGCTATGAGGTTTATGAGAAAATACATTTAACTTAGGTGATTTATGAAGATGTTAATGAAAGGTGAGTAATATTGAATATTAAAGAGTTTGTTTGGAGTTGAGGTTGTCACAGTTAATTAGTTGTTTTATTGCTTTGCATTTCACAATTTGAACGAGTTACAAGAGCTTGGTTAGCCTTATCTGTGTAATTAACCATTATGTTTTGCAATAGATTGTCTATAACACTCACCAGTTGTTGGTTTGATATTGCACAGCTGATATTTAAGTAACGAATGGTTTCTTGAACAGTTTCCAATGAACCATAAATGTTATTGATTCAATAACAACAAAACAACAACTGTTATTTAGCATTAAAGTGCATTTAAAAAAAAAATGCCTGAGCCACCTGGAAACTGCAACGTTTCCCTTAATGCGTTGGAGTCGTTAAAGTTTTACTATTTTACATCTGTTCTGATTGGAATGTTTATGTTAGCATGAATAGAAACAAACAAAAACCTTTATAGCTTATCTACTGTGTTTGTTTTATCATTTACAGCAATAATTATAAAGAAAAGATGTATAAATGTTTGCTTTAACGAGAGAGAACATGAAAACTAAAACGAGTTGTTTTGGGCAAACTTTTGTTACGTCTATTTCCAGTCGCATTTTATAGTAGTTAAGACTATATCTTGGGAGGACAAAACAGTATGATAAAGAATATTTTTAACTAGTGTTAAACTTTTTTTCCTACTTGACCGTCTTTTTATAAGGTTTATTGACACGTTTTTTATTTCAAATTTGTGAATAAAAGCTTGTTTTTCAGTTCAACACTTTGCACTGCTACGGAAATTTAAAAATTCCAAACACAGCTTTTCTCAGTATCTGGAGAGACTAAATTCAAATACGTTAATACATATATAAACAAGCTCATTCTATTACGAAGATGTGTAGCTAGTACAAAGCTACACAAGAGGCTATCGAAACTTGATTTTAGTGTCATAAACACAGAGAAAATTAAAAAGATGATCCATGTGTGTATGTCAACGTGTTTGTGTTGGCATTTATCACTTATAGTTGTCTGACTCGATTACCGTAAATGTCAGTATGGTAGCTACAAACTGTACTCCGACGTACATGGGCTAGTTTGTTTGCCTGAGAAATTGGAAGAAAATCAACTTTTGTTTTAAATACACTTTTGGTTTTTAATTTAAAGACAAAACTACTTAATCAGTTAGCTGAAGCAATTACTACCTTCACAAAACATAGTATACAATTAGCGTCTAACGAGGCAAAGAGGGATTTAGTAATAATAATAGTAATAAAAAGACGAAAGGGGACATTATTTAAAATTGTGTTTTATACAATATTTGTTTCATCGATGGATATCTTAAGCTAGTTTTCTGTAAACAACATGAAATATCCGTTTGAATATGATAAATGTACTTTTCTATTTAGTATAGAACACTTTTTAGTCGCGGCATAGCACTCATAGAGTGGATCCATTTTTTTTTTTTAAAGTATAAACTTTTAGCTCATAGCTCGATCTCTTGATCGATTTAAGATATACTAACAGCCACGGCTACTGAGGATTCTCTCCTATTTAAATTATACAAACCTAACTTATATATACATATGATTATTTAAAGAAGCGCTTTGAAACGCTGAAAGAAAGTTTAAAATAACTCGTTTAAACGTGCGTTAATTAATCCAAACTTAGAGCTGAAGTTAGCTAGCTTAATGGAAGTTAAGTCCGTAGAAGTGTATCTGTAATGAATTATGTTATTTCGAACCAACCAGCTACACTGCTATCGAAATACGCTAAAGCGTTTCGGTTATTTGACTATCCTTTTTCGTTGAAGGTTTGATCATTCATTCCGCGAAACTCGTGACAAGCCTTCTCTCCCTTTTAACAAAATTGATAAGATCCGAGTTTTGACTACAAGGGGGAATGTCTTCATAAAATCTGTTTTACGGATCTGAGGAATACGTGTTCAATAGTAGATAGAATCATCGTTCTCTCATAGGCTTAATTCAATATTGGTGAATGAAGTGTGTTAAAACCATTCTGATGCATGGAACTCTTACCTCTTTTATGTGGAATGTGATTATTAAAAAAAATGAAAGTAAACAATATATGTAAATATATAAAGACATATCAGATTGAGATTGCAAAATAAAAATAATAATTTGAAAAACACATTGTCCTAATCCTAACAGTTAAATCCGAAATATCTAGTAAAATCTTTGTTGTGTACGGCTAGCCAAAGGCATGGCATGTCCTTCAGTTTTCATGAAAGTACACAGCGATGTCACGATATCAGTATGGTAGGACTTAAGAATAAAGGCAAAGCCATTAATTTTGATAATGTCAATGGACAGAAGAGGTAGACATGTGAGCGGCGAAAAAGAGGTTGTGAGGCTAAATGACCTCATTTAAACATCAGAATTTGACTATATCTGATCCCTTGTTTGCAAGGGCTTGGGAAAGTTGACAACATGCCAGGGAAAGTAGTATGTTATATGGTTTTGTTTTTGTGAACTTGATCAGTAAGTACCTTTACTACGTTTTAAATATTTTGTATCGAGAAACAGTTTTGTATTTAAATATCATCTGAAGCGTTAGTTGTACAAAATATCCTGATCATGTTTAATATAAGATTTTTGTAAGTCGCTTTAAAATGTTATTTTCTTTCATTTTTTCCAGTGTGCACATCTCTATAAGCAGTGAAATCTGTTAAGATGGATAAAATTATGCTTTGGTCTCAACATCACAAAATATATACATAATATATTATTGAGCAACAGCAGTTCGAGATACAAGAAAGCATGCGAATAAATGACATAGTAACTTTAGTTACAAATAACCTGTTCTAAGAAATAATAATGCAACGTTATACAATGTAAACGTAAGGCAATTTTGATTAGGAAAAAAACTGACCCTGTGACCTGGGGAAGTGCACGTATTTTGGTAAATTAAATTAGATAATACCTAATGAAGCCAAAACATTTTAATACTGAATGATCTGTAAGTTTAAGCAATCACCACGAAGCAAATAGCTAGGATGTGCTGTTTCAAGGTATGCTACACTAACAAATTTAGATAGAAACGTTTTAACATGACATGGAAGTTGCACTCGGATGAGATGTCGAACTCCATCTTAATATATATGTGTTTGGTTTTCGTCCTGTTGTGAGAGTGCACAGTTGTTTTCGTGCATTTTACACGTTACCCACTCTAGAAAGACAATATCTTCGTTTCGTTTTCAGAATTATCAAGATTTTACGATGTTGTTTTAGCGTCTACTTAAATAATAGTTCGTACTTCCGTATAGTTACACAATCAAAAATAAATTAAATACACCATTAAAAAGAATGATACACTAAGTACTGTATAGAATCAAATTTTACTCTGACAGATAGTATTGCTCGGTGTCAAACTGATAGGATATAGGGAGGTCTATAGGATGCCAAGTAAGAGTTATATCCTAATCTAAGACTCACATATTGCCTTTCGATCCTCTTTGGGTGCAATATACGCTACTTCCTGAATGAGGAACGGAACAGGGTTTGGGTCATAAATCAAAAGTTTGCCCTAAAGGTGACGAAAGGCTGCCCATATCTGCTACTTGGTATCTCTGTGTGAAATCTTTACTATTCTTTCAGAAAAGTTGATTCAGTTAGATCCTAACGATATCCATTTTAAACCTACCACATTCGTGATCCACACATTGTTGGTGCCAAATAAATTGAGTTGAGTCTAAATACATATTTTATTTTTCTAGGTATTTCAGGGAAAACTTGTTACATACAAAATATATGATTATAGCCATCTGGGTTCCCGTATGATAAAAATCACATTAGGGAATGATAGTTGTTATTTCAAGGCTAAAGTTTTTACTTTTGCAAAAGGTTGAATACATCTTGAGATGTTGGAGTTGCTTTATTTATTTCTCATTTAATAAATAAATATATGTCAAATCCTACTGTAATAATAACTATTCTGTGATTTTGTTTAACAATAATTAGCAGGTAGTAATACGTGCCAGAAATTAACTATCATATGTAACACCACAACATTAAAATAAGAAATTCAAGAGTACATCTTTCACATAGACGTTTGATACACATGTGATACTTTATTTTCGGCCTGGCATGGCCAAGCGCGTAAGGCGTGCGACTCGTAATCTGAGTGTCGCGGGTTCGCGCCCGCGTCGCGCTAAACATGCTCGCCCTCCCAGCCGTGGGGGTGTATAATGTGACGGTCAATCCCACTATTCGTTGGTAAAAGAGTAGCCCAAGAGTTGGCGGTGGGTGGTGATGACTAGCTGCCTTCCCTCTAGTCTTACACTGCTAAATTAGGGACGGCTAGCACAGATAGCCCTCGAGTAGCTTTGTGCGAAATTCCAAAACAAACAAACAAAATACTTTATTTTAAAGACGTACGAAAAATGTAAATCTCAGAAAAAATGTTAGTCACCAACAAACTGAAAATATTATTGACTACATAATGTAACTCAGCACTCAGAAGTAATTAAGTACCCATAAGTAGTTCATTAGCAGATCATAGATCAAGGCCAGTGACTTTAACTTGAAAGATTTTTTTTTTTGCTAAGATGCTATTACAATAACTTTCACCCGTTGGCAACCATTTCGAATCTATGGAGAAATATTTCTAATCCATCCTATTTATTTTTCCATTGTTATATTTATATAGTTTTCCTCTGAAAGTTAATTTTTAGTGTTTAAGGGCTGTGATACACTTATGAAGCTTTTTTCTATAATTCGCCCAAACTGGTACAAATACTATGTGTACTAATCGTTTTCTAAGTTGTAACTAGTAGACTAAAGAGAAGGAAGCTACTTAACAGCACACAGAGTCATCTCTTGGTACTAAGTTGTAACTAGTAGACTAAAGAGAAGGAAGCTACTTAACAGCACATAGAGCCATCTCTTGGTACTAAGTTGTAACTAGTAGACTAAAGAGAAGGAAGCTACTTAACAGCACATAGAGCCATCTCTTGGTACTAAGTTGTAACTAGTAGACTAAAGAGAAGGAAGCTACTTAACAGCACATAGAGCCATCTCTTGGTACTAAGTTGTAACTAGTAGACTAAAGAGAAGGAAGCTACTTAACAGCACATAGAGCCATCTCTTGGTACTAAGTTGTAACTAGTAGACTAAAGAGAAGGAAGCTACTTAACAGCACATAGAGCCATCTCTTGGTACTCTAATTGAGTAGTACGATTTTATCGTCATTCTTATAATGCACTCACACCCCAAAGTGCAAAGCTAAGCTCGTTTTTGCTGTAAAGGGACGCAAACCATGGATTCTCATTATCCAAGTCCATATATCACTAGTATCCTTTCGGCCCATATCTGAATTTTAAAGAAGATTCGGAAAGTTTATATACTGCCGTACTTAAACTGAAAAATAAATCAAATAAACTGATTTAAAAAAAATCACATTATTATATAACTTTATAGGATTTTTCATTCAATTCGAAGTATGAATAAAGTTCATTTGTCAATAATGAGTCTACTTTTGGAATCTTTTCGCGTGATTAGAGTAAACTTTAAAGGTTATTAGGACAGCGTGTTCTAGTGGCTCTTGCTTTGGAGTAGGAGTTAGACGTGTGCTCGAGACATGTTGTGTCCGCAGTTAAGATAATTTACTCCAATCGTCCCTGTTTACTCAACTATATTATAGGTAATAGCAGGTAGCCGGGAGTTAACCTGTGGTGAAGTGGCATTCTGTTCATGAGTATTGTATCACTATAACACCCGCTTGTGATATTCAAATCGGATTTTCAGCCCCGGCTCCTATGTACTGCCTCCTCATCAGTTGGATATAAGTAACGTATCTGTTGATATTAATAAGGAAATAATATTGAATTGTTAATTACAAAATCAAGTGTGATAGAAAATGTATGTTTTTTGTTTGTTGAATTTTATGCAAAGCTATTTAAAGGTAATCTGCTACAGCTATCCCTAATTTCAAGTTATGAACTGGAAAGAAGGCAGTTAGTCAAAATCATGCACCATCATTTTTAGGGTTACTTTACAACTAACGAATGGCGGGATTTACCGTAACATTAAAAGGTACGTAAAGCTAGAGAGGAGAACATGTTCGGTGATGGGTTTTAATTTTACAGTCTACAAATTGTGTGTCGAACAACCCAACAAACAAACTGTTTTAGGGTAAATGACAACCTGAATACGCAACTCAAACACAATGCTTAAAGTGCTGAAAAGACATTTAAACCTCTTAAATGCTACATTACAAATCTTATCTGAAGTGGTGAATTAACGAGAAATATCAAGCATTTTTAGTCTTAAAGAATATCTTTAAGTTTATAGTGGCTACGAAGATTTTCAAAATATTATTTATCATTATTTTACGATTAATGGTCCAAATATTTGAGTATATTAAAGCAAAATTATTATAAAAATATTCTAATAGATATTTAAATATAAGTAAAAAATAAACGCATTAACTTAGCTTTTAAATCTTACTTATTAACCACTTCTATAAACAGAGTTTATGTAGGTTAATTTATTAGTTTTACAACCAGAAGATCATTATTTTTAAAACTGTATTCACTTTAAACACAAACAGTTCATATAATTCGATGATGTACGTCTTTCCCGCTGGCTCAGCAATAATCCTGAGGCTCAAAATTGTGTTTCGATAGCTGAAGTGAGAAGAGTACAAACAGTTTGAGTTTGTTTATAGTTAAGTACAAAGCCATACAATGTGCTATCTGTGCTCTGCCCACCACGGATATCGAAACCTGGTTTCTAGCGTTGTGAATCCGCAGACATACCACTGCGCCATCGGTTGTGTGTGTTCACAGTGGGAAATAATTATGCTCAAAAAGAAATTAAATTATTTACAAGATTTACACTAAATCATTAGCATTAGCAAGTTTAATTCATGAGCAACGCAACAAAAAACAAAAACTGATTTATTATTGAATATTTGAGAAATATCTAAACCACTCTTTTCAAGCCTGTTTATCAGTAACATCATCTGCAAGAAAAGTTTTAAACAGCTTATTTCATGTTCTAACCGACAGTTAAAACTGGAATCAAAGAACACTAACAATATGTTAATTCAACTCTCTATGACAAGAGAAAAGTAGTAAAAGACAATCTTCTAAGATCTTGAATATGTATTTAAATAACAAAAATACATTGCTGTTGAATCACAAAATATATGGAGTAACGAATGGTACTCAGTCAAGAGTAATTTCAAATTCTATGATGCTAAGTACTTAACAGCTTGGGCTCAGTTTGTCATTTTGGGAAAAAAATCTTAAATATTAGTTCTCGCTTGTTGTTTCCGAAGATGACGGACAGAGGATTTGTTTGTTTGTTCGTTTCTGAATTTTGCACAAAGCTACACGAGGGTTATCTGTGCTAGCCGTTTCTAATTTAGCACGATAAGATTCGAAGGAAGACAGTTAGTCATCAGCACCCACCGCCAACTCTTGGGCTCCTTTTTTACCAACGAATTATGGGTTTGACCGTTACATTATAAGGCCCCCACGGCTGAATGGGCGAGCATATTTGATGTGACGGGGATTCGAACTCACGACCCTCATATCACGAGTCGATTGTCTTAACTAACTGCCCATGTTGGGCCTCGGACGGAGGAAAGAGCAGTTATAATCCTGTAAAAATGCTAACATGAGCTTAAACCTTTTTATTTTAATACCTACAAAGCCGAAAAGTTCATAAATTTAAAACCAGTTGGAAAACGGAACAAATTTTAAACACTCGTTAAGTTGAACAGGTGCCAAGTGTGAACAAAAACAAAGTCAGTGAAACGCCTCCAGTTACAATAACAAAAAGTTTCGTTTCAAGACATTTATACAAATCTATGTTTCTGTTACTTCTGTTAATCTCCATACTTGAACAGATAACTACAACTTTATCTCACGTACTGGAATGCTCAAACGTAAGTTTTGTTTTCAGATATTTACTGAAAACTACTCTTTTGTTCTCGGATATACTCAATACAGTAATATTAACTTCCAATCAGAGCAAGTTACGTGCTGAAGGTGAAACTAAAACCAACATGGTATCGCTAATAACTTGAGTCAGTTAAGTATATTTTTCATACGCTCTTATTTATAAACATTAGGTTGCTTTGTTTCATAAGCTGGAAACCCTCGTTCTTATATTATTGGCAACAATCCCACTGATATCTCACGAGGTTCAGTCAGTTTAACATATTTCGGTTAATTCTAAATGCATATACTAAACTAACAATGAAAAACAAACTCAATAATTAAAGTATAAAATTTAATCTCAAAGTACTAATGCCCCCCAGTGGCACAGAGGCATGTCTGCGGACTCACATTGCTGGAAACCGGGTTTTGATACCCGTGGTGTGTAACTTTGTGCTAATTCTAAACAAACAAACAAAACAAAGTAATAAAACTAGGCATATTAGATATTCTGCCCAATGCTTTTAATGAAAGTGAGCATAGAGAAATAATAGAGTATATATTTTTTATAAAAGACAAAAACACAATCGGCCTTGCACAGTGTTCATACATTCTTTTGAATTTCGAAAGAACAAGATATCAATCTCAAAGCTTACTCAACCTAAAATAGCAGACAAGGTGTCTGCATCACTTTGCATTGCCGTATTTTTCAGTGTATAAGACGCACCCCTATTTTCAAGGTTACTTTCAGGGGAAAAAATATTTATCATAGTTATCACTTATTTATTTGTTCAACATCAGTATAATTTTTATTATTCTTTAGAATTCTTCAAAAGTATTAGAGGCATAAAATTATTTACCATCGGTGTATGGGAAAAAAGTGAGTCTTATACACCGAAAAATACGGTAATAAGTTTTGTTTGTTTTTTGTTGTTGTTTGTTGTTGTTTTTTTTAACTCAAAATAGCCGTTTACATTAACAACGGTAAACAGGAGTGACAAATCACCAAGTATAACACTTATAATATATGGCCGCAAATGTTAAAGATAATTACACCTGGATGAGAGAAATATATGAACATATTAGAGAAACTTTAGATTTATCGTAGTAGAAGGAACAGATTATGGCAACACAACTGTCAGTTTTATGTACGCTGAAAAAAAAATAATACTGACGAAAGTGGTTTGAAAAATATAAATAAATTAATTGAAAATTTATACACTCTCAGATAACGCAGGAGCATGACCAATCCATGAACTTTGGATTTTAATTTTGTTGAATTGCGCTAGTTGTTCCTAATTTGTAAGTGACAGATTAGAGGGAAGACAGCTAGTCAACATCACCCATCGCCAACCTTCTGGGACACTGTTTATCAACAAATAATGAGATTGGTCATTACATTTTTTACGAAGCTAAGTATAAAGAACACCGATTAGGGTTGAGAAATGGGAAAGCTTCCGGATTTTGGTCAGGCGCTAAGAGGGGTATTAGAATACTATCAGTTAGGAAACGGTTAGAGGGACCGGCCGCAACCACAAAACACAAACATTTTATTCATACTATAACGTATCACGCCATCTTCTATAAACCAAGCGACTCTAACAAAAGAGTTTCAATTTTCAACTACCACGACTTTTTGGTTACCACAACAGCCCATCAATCAACACGCACCTAGTTCCTAACCAAGATGAGGACCATCGGGACCGAGTCGACATCAAAGCCCGCCTCCCCCGTCCAAGACGACCCCATGACAATGAAATACGCCTTCTGTAAGGTCCGCTTTCCCACTTTAAACGTTTCTTAATCAGCAAGTACTTCCAACGTTTTTTAGGACCTGAGCTAGTCACCGAGCAAGTCAGACGTGGCAAAATGCTATTCAGAACGAAACGTTCATCCTCGCCATTCAGGCCGTTAGTGCCGCCGGTAATCGTCGACAGCTTACCGCCGAACCTCACGCCGTACCAAGTCGCCACGTTGATCGCCCGAGCCAAGCCTGGGGCAACCATCGAACCGTCCAGGACCCGTATTTTACGCCGGGGAGGAATCCTCATCCAACCAGCCACTACCGCAGACCAAACCTATCTGTGCCAGCCATGGAACACTGAATTTAAAGTAAGTTGTTCCCCTACTAAAAGTCCAGTCAATCTTTATTCTGTATTCCTCAGGGGCGTCGACCCATCAATTCAACCAGAAGAAATTAGACAAACCATAGAACCCCAAATACAAGCCAAGGTATATGCAGCTCATCGAATTTATTCTAAGAACAGTAATCACCCCACACACTTCATGAAGATAGTGACAACGTCGAAGTACAGTGCCAACTGTATTTTACGAGACGGCTGTTATTATCATATATTTCATTTTAGAGCCGAACGCCCACATCGACGACCACTCAATAATGGTTCAAACAAAGCACCCAGATATCGCAAACAACCAACGGAAATCTTCCAACATGAAACTACCAAAATACCGCCGAGTCCAGACCGTATTAGAAGAAACATGAAGACGGATTCAGACAACCCGACTCAGAAGACGACAACTCCCATTGTTAGCAACACGCCAAGTTCCAGTAGTTCAAGAAAGAAAAAGGACAGTTCATGCCAGACTTCAATCCCAGTTCCACAGAATTCAACAACCAGCCAGACTCAAACCATTACGAAGATAACCATCGACGCGACAGCACAAACTGAAAAACAATCTACCTCCACGCAGAAAACTCAAACCAAAATCTCGAGAAGAAACAAAGCATCACAGACCAGCGAAGAACAACTCACCGAAGAACAGCCAGTAGTTCCACCACCAAGACCACGTTTCTCACTTGCACCAATGGGCTTCAAGTGTGGAAACAAGTTCATGATGAAGTTACCACCCGACCTACAAGACTGCAGCTAACAGTTTCCACGTATACCACCAACATAGTTCATCAGTTTTTTTGTTTGTTTTTTCTTCTTCTTTGTTTGTTTTGTTTCTCTTTCTTCCCAGCTACTTCCGGGCACGGTCTGGGTAGATTATTCGGCGCCCAGGCCGTGAAAGTGGGTTTTCGGGGTACTCCTGTTTCCCCACAGCAAAATCTCTGGCATCGGACCTGTAGGTCCCAGCCTCATTCTGAAAAGGTCCGTTTACCCAGTCAAGGGTATCTAATCAATCACAGTAAATTTTAAAAATCAATTCGCCAGCCGCCAGTGTACTCCGTCTTCGAGCCAAGGTCTGGCTCACTTCACTTTCGCTGCTTTCGTCCAGTTCTCCCGTCCTTCCTTTCACTCACAAATACACCACTCCATTTTTTGAAATGTTAAAAATAAAGTAAAAATTCCACGGATATTTTAAAACAATTCTCATGTAAGGGGACGAAGAGGAACTACAAAGTTCCTGAACACCCCAGCTGGAGAGAGAACTCTTCTGATTTCTCTCTCTCTAAACTAAACCTCTGCCACGTTAGTTTGCGTTTAGTACTTCCAACGTCTTTAGACCACCGTTCCACATTGACGAAACAGCCACCGTCGATTATGACCTAGACTTTCTCTGCCTTCATCAACTTACAGCCAGCCATCGACCTCTCTTCGAGCTTTAACCTCTTGTTTCTAACCTCGTTTCTTAACTCGTGACTTTTATTCCTTCCAGGTATATGCGCCTTGACCGTGAAAGTGGGTTTTCTCGGGGCACTGTCGTTTTCCCTCAAGCAATTTTTTTTCTCAGATTGGATCTATAGGTTCTCGACCTCAAATGGAACGTTTATTTTTTTCTTCTTCTGTTTTTTGTTTGTCTAAATTAAAATATCTGAAATAAAATTAACTTAATACAATAAAGCCGGGAAAGATTACAAGTTTCCATTTCGTTCTCGTCTTCCCTGTTTCGGTTTTGACGGTGTTTTAGTTAATTCTTACCAATTATAAATTGTGTAGTTCATTGTTTAAGAGTAGATAATTCATGCTAATATGGATGAGAACTAAAAATCACTGAGAAATAGTCAATTGGTAAATTAATGTAGAGAACTGAGCAAATCATGTAGCAGTAATTAGAAAAACAAAAAGAAATAGGAGAACTTGTAATGGAGTTATAGTAGATAATATTCTAAATATTCCATTTCATCACAATACAGAACTGCGAGTGGTGTTCATGAAGGTTATTGTAATTAACTAGAACTGGCTGAGATACAGTTAGAAATTAAATGCTTAGAAGACAGACATAAGAAGAACAAAATTGAGTTGGTGATGAGTGTTTGTTTGGTTTTTAAATTTCGCACAAAGCTACACGAGGGCCATTCGTGCAAATCGTCCGTAATTTACCAGTGTAACGCTAGAAGGAAGGCAGCTAGTCATCACAACCTACCGAAAACTCTTGGGCTACTCTTTTACCAACGAATAGTGGGATTCGAACCCTCAACCCTCGGATTACGAGTCGAGTGCCGTAACCAACTGGCTATGCCAAGCCAAATGCTGCAGTGAAGCAACGGTTTAGTAGAAACGGAAATAACTAAACTCAGTAGAAATGATTATTACTTAAGACATAAGTGTAATGTAAGTAAAGTGGTGAATCAAATAGTACTGTTTGTTTTGGAATTTCGCACAAAGCTACTCGAGGGCTATCTGCGCTAGCCGTCCCTAATTTAGCAGTGTAAGATTAGAGGGAAGGCAGCTAGTCATCACCACCCACCGCCAACTCTTGGGCTACTCTTTTACCAACGAATAGTGGGATTGACCGTCACATTATAACGCCCCCACGGCTGGGAGGGCAAGCATGTTTGGCGCGAGTCGGGCGCGAACCCGCGATCCTCAGATTACAAAGCGCACGCCTTAACGCGCTAGGCCATGCCTGGCTCTCAAATAGTACTTCCAAAGTAATATAGAAAGTGATTATTAGAATTAGAACACAAGGAAATACTGACTAGACATTTAAACTAGTTAAAACAAAAGGTTGAATTAGTAAAAAATTAATATTGGCTACATATTTTTGGAGATAAAGAAATGTATGTAAAGACTTATCCAATATGTTAGTTAGTTTATACAAGGGACATAAAAGTAGAACATCCAATGGCTACTTTACCATTATTAGTGAATCCTTTAACTCTGTTAGTGCCGATATTGTTCAACCATTTCCAGTAATAGAACAAAGTATTAAATACATCCTGGTGGTGGTTGATTCTGCCACTGCACGTGTAGCAACATATTCAACGAAAGAAGAGAAAATAACACTAGATCTGATAATAATATTCTCACGGGTTGGATATCTTGAATCATTTTTATCATATTTAGGTAACAATTTTCAATTGAAAATAATGCACGATTTAATGAAGAGACAGGAGTTAAACGGAACACATTTGTCATTGTTAACCCCAAATAAATGGGAGAGAGAGCAAATGAGAGAGTGTTAAGGTCACGCTAAACTTTATGCTACAGGAGAATTCTGTTGACTGGTATATGATATTGCTGTTTGTGTCCCAATCGAAATGTGCCCCAAGCTACAATTAGTTGGGGTTGAGAGAGACGATGACGAAGCTGAATTTTGTTCAAATCTTAAGGAATTAGGGTATTACAGCATTCTAAATCATTGGGAAACGTTTAGAGGGAGCGGTCGTCTCTTTTTGTTCAGCGTTGTGGAGGTCGGAAGCTTTTATGTTTGTTTGTTTGATTTTTAAAATTTTTCGCAAAGCTACTCGAGGGCTATCTGCGCTAGCCGTCCCTAATTTAGCAGTGTAAGACTAGAGGGAAGGCAGTTAGTCATCACCAATCACCGCCAACTCTTGGGCTACTCTTTTACCAATGAATAGTGAGATTAATTGTCACATTATAACGCACACACGGCTGAATGGGCGAGCATGTTTGGTGCGACGTGGATGCGAACCCGCGACCCTCATATTACGAGTAGAACGCCTTAACTCACCTGGCCATGCCGGGCCAAGCTTTTATGGTTTTGAAGTATTGTAATTAAAACGGCGTACAAAGTCAGAAAAAAAAATAAAGATATACAAAACCAGGATACGTAGGATAAAACAAATAAAATGAAATAGATGAAGGAAGAAGTAGTATGCTGCCAGTATGAAAATAAACGTAATTCTAAGTCTATGTGTTGTTGGTTATAATAACAAAACGATTTGTTACGTACATTAGTATGAACCAGTTCTTGACATGATTTCGTACAACTGAAATAAATTGGATGGATCCTATAAGTATAGGACGATTGTAACGAAGTGGTTAGTGCTATGGTGATAAACAAAACATTATAACCCTACTCTGCTTCGACTGAAAAGGCGAGCATATTCGGTGACAGGTTTCGATCTCATGACCCCACAGTTGGAAGTTAACCGCCCTGACCATGCCAGTCCTACGGGTTATGGTACATCTAATCGTTAAATACGCTCTAAAAATACGAGTATTTAAAGAACAGTAACAGTGTAAGTCCGTTTATTACTATATCAGAGATGACCACTAGAGGTCAGTAGTATGTTTACAGAGTTACAAAACTAAAATCCGAGTTGATTCCTTGTGGGAGGCACATCTCACCTCCCTTCATTATGCGATTTTGCGCTAAAAGAGACAAACGTTTCATCGAAAAATATGATAAGAAAAGGATTTTACAGGATTTAATTATAAAACAAAAACGAACTACCAGCATCAAAGATATAAAAGATATAACAAAAAATGATTAAAATTCATTTGAATGTTTTCTATAAAATCAAGAGCGTTTGGTTTGAATTTCGCTCAAAGCTATACGAGAATTATATACGTTAGTCGTCCCTGAGTAACACTAGAGGGAAGGGAACTAGTCATCGCAACCAACCACCAACTCTTTTACCAACAAATAGTGGGATTGGTCGTAACTATATAACACCCTCACAGCTTAAAGAGAGAGCATGTTCGGTGGAACGGGGATTCAAACTAACGACCTTCAGATTGCGAATCAAGTACCCTAACCGAGCTTAAAAAATCAAGGCATTTTGTGGAAATTTCACATTAATATCGTACTTGTCAAAAAGAAAACTAATAATGTTTTTTACTTGTAACAGCATGATATTTTGAGTTAATGTAAAATTAGTTTGACAGTTGAAAATTATGGTATTATTTTAGCTTTTGATTTATGACATTGGATCTGAAGTTTTTAAAAAACGTATTCACTAATGATGATGAATTTGTTACATATTAATTTGACTGTCACAAACAGAACGAAAAAAATACCATAAGGATTATGAAACTGTGATTGTTTCGTGAAATCCTACTGATCGCTGATTGTTTGGTCGTTTTTGAATTTTGCGCAAAGCTACACAATGACTATCTGCGCTAGCCATCCCTAATTTAGCAGTGTAAGACAAGAGGGTGTGTGTTTTCTTATAGCAAAGCCACATCGGACTATCTGAAGGGAATCGAACCTCTGATTTTAACGTTTTAAATCAAGATTAGAGGGTAGGCTGCGAATCATCACCACTCACCGCCAACTCTTGGGCTACTTTTTTACCAACGAATAATGGGGTTAACCGTCACATTATAACACCCTTACGGCTGAAAGGGGGAGCATCTTTCGAGTGACGGGGATTCAGAACTTGCGACCCTCGGATTACGAGTCGAGCGCCTTAACACCAGGCAATGCAGGACCAACCGCTGATTGAGAAACACCGACCTAGAATTCTAATTGTAATTGCGTATTTGTTAATTTATGTGTAATTTTAAAATATTTCAAATCTTATCATTCTGTTGTTGTTTTTTGTACTGTAAAATTACACAAGGAGTCAAACCTTAGATTTTAGAGTTGTAAATTTGTAAACTTATTCTTGACCTACTGTTTTTGGATCATTATTAATATAGTTATGTGTAGTCTATTAACATTTGCGTCATTATTTATCGTTCACGATACATTTAACAAATACATGTTTTATATTAAGATCCCCGGTCACGAAAAACCAACCCATTTGTTATTTTTCTAATCTGATTCGATTTTGACCTCTCAGGTCACTTGTCCTTCTTAGTACTCTTCTATTTCCACTTTAAGTATCATTTTTCACTTCCGATTAATGCGATTCACATTATTCGAGCACGAATCCAAAAGTGAGCAGCATCTACAAAGACCACAGTCTCCTTTCTATGCTTATGTTCTTGGTAAGGCATCTTACAGATTTTACTTTTAAGAATATTTGTTCAATCAGAAGAAGAAGCTTTTTTAGATTGGATTATTGATTACGGTTACGTCGTCTGGCTTTTCGGCCCAGACGTTGTTTTCTAAATTTGAGTCGGATTTTTGAGACTGGAGGATCTTAAAAGACTAATACGCTTTGTATTATTTAACACAGCCCGTAAAAATTTAATATGGACGGGTTTGCAGACAAATTTTGAGCGGAATTTCCGACGTCAAGCCATTTTTGATTTTTTTTATTATAACATTAATTTATTTACACATTCAAGTTAAGGAATAGACTGACCAAGACGTCAAACCTGAATAATGTTTTTCACTTTTCCCAGAATCTTGTCAAAAGTCGTTGCTTAAGATATGCAATACATAATAATACATGCATTCGTAGTACAGTGCTGGAATCGTTGCTAATTTCGTTGATATAATGAACATTTCGTTGGCGTCATCTTTGCCGAAAAATATTATGAACATTGGTATACTCACACTGAACACTGTAAGCGAAAAGTTCAGGAGCTAACTCGAACGAGACTGGTAGTCGACCTTGTAAAATATCTTGTTTGACCTGCAAGAAGAATTGGTACCTGTAAAGAAAAAACATAGAAAGTTACCTAACTGAAACTGACTGTCATAGAAAGTTACATAACTGAAACTAACTGTAATAGACAGTTACCTAACTGAAACTAACTGTAATAGAAAGTTTTCTGCTACAATTATAAGAATAAATTTGACACTAAATATTTCACTTGCTACACGTATATACGTTTGTGCTAACGTTCTACGTGGATTGTATTTGTAAATCTGTAATTAAATAAGTCTACTTTGGTAAGTTTGTGCATTCCGCTTTTCTACATTACGACTATTAAACACCATTTCTGGGCAACTTATGAAGTATTTATTCAGCTGTTTTTATATTAGATTATTACAACAAGTCCTTTATCCATTTATTATTGTTATATTAATTAACAAAGAAAAAGTAAATAATATACCAGAAAAGGTTGTACTAAAAATACAACTGTCGGTAACAGACAAGTAAGTAACAGCCTCTTGCGCGACTATGGTTGACTTCTGCATAAGAACCATTATCATTTGAGGTTTCAGCTTATGTAAATATCAAGATGAACCAAACTTTAAAACTTAACAAATAAAGTCACCAAACAAAGGGTGCGTATTCATTAAAAATAAACATTAAATTTACATATTCTAAATTTATCACCAGAAACAAGTGTTGTATTAGAGTTTGAGAAGACGTCACTAAACGTACGACTAGGTTACATTTAACATTACAGAGATTTTGTCGACAATTTCCTTTATGAAGCAGCTAAGCCAGTTTTAAATGTGACTTATTTGTTTTCATAAAAGGTTTAAACAATCTCTAGAGGCATTGTTCGCATTCACATATGACAGTTTCAAAATAGACTTTTTTTGTAATTAAGCACAGCTACACAATGGGCTACATGTGCTCTGCCACTACGGGTAATGAAACTCAGTTTCTAGCGTTGTAAATCCGTAGATATGAAGATGTGCCACTGGGGGGATTTCACAATGGAAAGTAATTTATTAATTTTCGCATTTTAATTAGGCTTAAGTGGAACTATATGAGAAGGAAATGTTTTTATATGACTATGGCTTTTGACAATGAGAAAAATGAATGATATAACGATTAAATATATAGGTAACGGATAAAGGAGGTTTTATAGATATTTTCAAACTACAACTTGCATTCATCAAGGGGGTTATTTTAATTGATGTTTAATACATATTTTTATTTTTTTATATATTTAGGTGGTCACTAGGATATTGAAACTATTAAAAATGCATGATATGTAAAATTAAAAACTAAATACTTGCCAGAAATGATAAAATATATTACTGTCTTGAAGGGTCCACTGCATGATTGAATGAGGACAATATAACGCTTATAAGATGATGCAGAAATTAGTAAACAACAACAACAACAACCCACTGTTAGATCAAAATTTTGAATGCTATAAGATTTCGGTCAACGAGAATCCCACTCTTAGAGCTGCCGTGAGCACTTTACAAAAAATGTATACAAAATAAAAGCGTAATAGGTGCGGAATGGTGTAAAAATATGAGAACAGTTTTCAGAATTTAAAAATTATTTCTGATCGCAGATAAGTACGCGAAAATAATCAACTACCTCTCAACATCCCAGAAATTCAAAGTAAAGTTTGTTTGTTTATATTTTTAATTTCGCGCAAAACTACACAAGGTCTATCTGCGCTCGCCGTCCCTAATTTAGCAGTGTAAGGCTAGAGGGAAGGCAGCTAATCATCTCCACCCACTGTCAGCCAAATCTTGGGTTACTCTTTTACCAATGAATACTGGGATTGACCTTCATATTATAATGCCCCACGACTGAAAGGGCGAGCATGTTTGGTGCGACAGGGATTCGAACCCGCGACCTTCAAATACGAGTTCAGCGCCCTAACCACCTGGTCTTGTCCTGCCTGGCCTCAAAGGAAAGATTTGGAATGCTTTAATTTCAGTCAGTATATTGGAGTTATTTCCAATTATGTTAGTAATCAATTTCATAAATAAACAACTTATATTATTTTATGTTAGTAATCAATTTCAATGAACAAATAGTGAGAATAAACATTTTTCTAGTTTCCATCTAAGATATCTTTAATTTCAATATCCAAATCTTGTAATGAAACACCCTCTTAAGCACATGTTACCACAATAACATCAAGTTATTCCTCTTTCTTCTCATGTTTTACTAGCTTCTGGATTTTTTTTTTGCACTACTCCAAGTCTACTTTGGGGACAACATAGTGATATTCTGATGTACATATGACTAGAAGATCAAAGTGTAAGCACATTTCATAGATTTTTCAGCTACCTCTCTTTTTATATGTATATTATTCACATGGTCCTGACATTCTTGTAACTTCGGCCATAGTAGCACCGCGCAGTAATGAAAAACTTGTTTCGGAACAGCTGAATTTCATTACGTAAGGCAGTGTTATTAGATTTTTCATGGTATTTTTCAACGAAAAAAAAAAGATCCTGAAATTTTAATCTGTTTCTCGAATGAAAGAAATTGTAATTTTGAGTGTGTTTTTGACTGACCTGGATTATAAAACGTATGAAAAGCCACAACAAACAGTATAAAGATATTACAATACTGCACAAGGCGAAGACAACACACAAACCAGGAGTACACATGCACAGAGGTGAAATAATTATGGTATGCTAAAGAAAAGTAAAAATAATTATTTTTTAGTCATGTAATGTGTAACAAACCGATTAGCTGAAGGATAGTCATAATTTGATTATTTACAAGTGTACGCTGAAAATGCTGTCGTAAGGCAGCAATCCTAAAACCAGTTACCCAGGATCTTCATTAACTTTTAGAATACGGTGGACATCGAAAACTGAACATGTAGTATTGTCTAATGAGTCGCATTTCAGCTTTCTTCTATATTGAGGGTAAAATTAAAATATGGAGAAAAAACATATAAAGTATTTGACCTTGCAGATGATGTTCTAAAAGACCAAGCTGCTGAAGGTGATGTAATGAGGCAGAAAACATTCTCGTGGTGAGAATTAGTTTCTTTGTTTGGTTTGTTTTGAATTTCGCGGAAAGCTACGTGACGGCTAGCTGATAGCTGCGCTAGCCGTCCCTAATTTAGCAGTGTAAGACTAGATGGACGGCAGGTTGCCATCATCACCCACCGCCAACTCTTGGGATACTCTTTTACTAACGAATAGTGGGATTGACCGTCACATTATAATGCCTCCACGGCTGAAAGGGCGAGCATATGTTGTGTGCCGGTGATTCGAACCCGTGACCTTCAGATTAGGAGTCCTTAACCACCTGGCCGGTAAGAATTAAATAATATAAACGCTTTAGAAGGGTGAGAAATGCCATGACTGAGACTTCACACATTTTTCTGTGCTAGCAAATCTTAATCAATATGGGCAATCCTCTACAACTACGTGTGAAACAATCACATTCATCGTTGAATGGGCGACAAACGAGTAAAACAGGGTGTTACATGTGGCGGAGTCTCCCACATGCCAAATCCAGGTTGTTATAGCAGCAAAACGTGGCCCAACCCGGAATAAGGAAAGATTTTAATAAAGTAGCCAGTCAAATTATTTAACCGACAACGTATGATATCAGAACCAGAAAAAAATAAGAAATAGAATGACATATCTAACATAACGAGTCATGCAAATGATTTTAAACTGATGTCACACATTCATATGTAACTTGCATATAAATAAGAGGGAATAAAGTTGGAGATTTTTGTGATGATAAAAGAGAAGGAAGAGACTAGAGTTTACACTTTTAATAACTATCCAAAAGCGTAAAGTTTAGTTCCCGCAGTTACTCATTGAATTATGGTATTCTCATGTATATTACTGTAACAAACCTGTTATATTAATAAACAAAACATCGCTACAGTACTATAACGTAATGTTTACAAATAGTTTATGAGTGATTTATTAAGGATCTATTTAACTTTGACCTTTTACATCATAAGTTATGTAGCATTTCTCGTTGAAGGATAGTTTCTCAGAATTAACATAGGATTTATACATCTGTTTGGTTGTATAGACGCACATACTATCTTCATTTACATATTTGTGCACTCACAGCAACCAGCGTGAAAACCGTTGTTGTAATTTATCATGCACTTACAGACTTCAACTAAGAACTGGGGCAAAAGGATGTCCACGAAAACAAGTAAATATTGTAAGAAACTAGCAACAAATATTGAGTTAATACCGAAAACTTAAGATGACATCGTATAAACTGTTAAACAAGACAATATGTTTTTAAAATAGAATTTGAAAAATTGAGTATTATGTTTTAAATATTTTAACTTTTTATATGCGAACTATATTATTTACTTTCAAGGTATCACTTTTTAGCATACAAAAAGGATTTCCAAATGTTTTTGAAAATTGAAGTAGAGATATGATTTGCGCTAGTCTAATATGACTAAGTCACGTGCTTATCTATATTAATTATTAACACGGAACAAGTTCAGCGCCGATATGCATGGAAATCATACATTATGGTCTTACAAGTACATTACATATTTTATGGATTTATATTCATTAGCAAACAAAAAATAAATAATAGTTGAGATAACACTTAATTAGCAACAAAGTAAATAATATTCCATTAAACGCTGTTGTTAAGATATAAATGTGGGGAACAGAATAGTACGTGAAAATTTCTTACAGTATTTACGAGTGTGTGTTTTTTACAGAAAAGCCACATCGGGCCATCTGCTGAGTCCACCCTGATTTTTAAAGGAAGGAAACTCCTGCTAAAAACAAATGTTTTATTATCACTTACATAGAGACTTCGACCAATTGCCAATATTAAATTAGGTGTCACATGAAAAAAAAAGTTCTTGAATTTGTGGCTTACATTATAAAAAAATCCATTAACATAAACAGTGTGAAAAGTAAACGAGTCATAGTTGACGAAAATAACTATTCCAAGTGTTAATATAAGGATTAATGACACACAAGATGAAGAGCGGACAAACTAGTCTAGTCTAGTCTCTCTGGTGTTTGGGTATATTTATTTGTATACCCAGGAGGGTCAGGTACACTCGACCTCTTCCTCCTTCTATAACTTTGTTGGAGTGGCCAGATTAATATATATTTCGATTTAAATACAGAATGGCTGAAGTGATATCATAAATTTAGTCTGGTCCTTTTCAGAGCAATGTTCATTTATATTGTTCTTTGATTTTTTTAATTATTATTATTTAATAAGTCTAGAACGCAGGTGGCTTGTTTTATTTTATCTATATTCTAATACTACTATTATTATTTTAAATGATTTTGTCTTAATGATCTAATGTATAGATTTAACGAGGAAAGGTGTTTAGGTCTCTCTTCATCATATATGCAATACCTGTCTAGTTCGCATAACAACTCATTTTTTCGCCAATTTTTATCAAAATATTTTATTGTACTCTGTAGAAGTCTATCTGGTATTGCTTGTGTGTTTGAGTCATTGTGCACGAAATTTGAAGTGGTTTTAGGTACTCTGTATGCTGATGTAATTAGTGTATTCTGTAATGTTTGAGTTTGGTTTGAATTTGATTTACACTTACATTGATCCATGCAGGAGCTACATAGTCTATTACAAGTCTAATGTATGACTTGTATATTTTAATGATGTTTTCTGGTGTTGTTCCGTAGTTTTTACCAGTTAGACTCATAGCTTAGTTTATTCTTCGCCAAATATTACTTTTTATGTTATTTACATGTTTTATCTATGTAAGTTTCTGAATCATATGTTAATCCTAAAAATTTTGCAGATGTAGCAGTCTGAAGGCGTTCCCCATTCATATAGATTTGGGGTTGAACTTTTTGATATTTCGTAGATTTTGAAAATATTACCAGTTGCGTCTTCGCTGTATTTATTTTGATTCTATATTTTTCACAATATTCACATAATCTATTCAGTTGTGGTTGTAAGTTAGTGGCTGCTACTTCTGGTGTAGGGGTACTCTTCCAAATTGCAACATCATCAGCGAACTGAGACGCGTATCCATGGTTTGGATCTTTTAGTGGCATATTACTTAAATACATGATGAAGAGAATAGGGCTAACCACCCCTCCTCGAGGCACTCCGAGAACGTTCCCTCTACGTTTACTCTACATTTTCTATTTTCCAAAAAAATTGATAACCAGCGAATAATTCCACGTGGTAGTCCCATTTCATACATACGGAACCGAAGATCATTGTGCCATACAGTGTCGAATGCTTTCTCGATATTGAGGAAGCAGGCAACAGTATATTCTTTATTATTAAAGCTGTTTATTATTGTTTCAGTTAACCTAATTAAATGATCTGTTGTTTGCCTATATTTTATAAATCCGTTTTGCTCTTCTGGTAATTTTGCATTATTCTCCAAAAATGTGGAGAACCTATTGCTTATTATTCTTTCGAGAATTTTGCCTACACAGCTGGTCAGGCTGATCGGTCGATGATTATTTGGTTTATTGGCTGGTTTTCCTTTTTTGTGGAACATTAAGATATTTGCTTGCTTCCAAGAAACTGGGATGTATCCAGAGTGTAGAGATAAATTAAATATTGCTAATATGTGGTCAAATAATTTTGAAGTGCCTTTTTTGAGAAGTATTGCTTGTATTCCATCATTTCCTGGTGCTTTATTTTTTGTATTTTTGATTGGTTGTTCAAGTTCATTTAGTTTGATTGTTTTGATGAGTAGTTGGGTATTGTAGTCATATGTTTTGTTTGTGTTGCTGTTTTTGATGTTGACTGGAATGTGTGGTTTATATAATTCTGTGTTGTCTGTTACGTGGTTGTTTATTTTATTGTAGTAGTAGCTGTTCATGTGGGTATCATTGTGTGTTTTAAATGTGTTTTGTAATTGATGTTTGAAGGTTTCTACTTTTCTTTGTTGGTATGTGCTAAGGTGTTGTTATATTCCAGTGTTGGGTATTTTCTTGTGGCGGGTTCATTTGTGAATCTTTTCAAGTGTAACCAGAACTTTTTGGGATCAGTTTGTTCATTTTTAGAGCAGAAGTTGTTCCATTTTTCTTGTTTAAGTTGTTTAATTTATGCTCTAATTTTATTTCTAATGTTGTTAATTTGTGATTTTATTTCTTGTTCTCTTGTTGCTATAAATAGTCTTCTTAATTGTCTTCTTTGTTTTATCATAGATAATAGTTGTTTTGTTGGTTTCCATGTAATGTTTGTGGTTTTATATTGTTGTTTAGGTATCGTATCTGTAGCTGCTTTTTGAAGGCACTCCATGATTATTTGACTATAAGAGTCAATTTCTGATTCATTATATGTTTAGTTTTTTCTGGTAGTATTCTGTTTAACATTTTTTGAAATTCCTGCCAATTAGCCTTTTTGTAGTCAAATTTATCCTGCCTATTGATTTTACCTTTATGGGGGGCGAGATCGAAGACACACCATATTGGGAGATGGTCGCTGTCAACATCTTTTCCCATATTCAAGTTTATTAACTTTTGCCTCATATTGTAAGAAGTGAAGCATATTTCCAGGATATCATTGGAGTTTGTTGTATAGTTAATATGGGTCGGTGTATTATCATTAATAAGAGAAATACTATTATTATCTATGAATTGTAATAGGTGTCTGGAGTTTGTAGAATTACATCCAAAGTTTTTGTGTTTGGAATTCAGATCATCTATTACTATTGTATTTTGGTTAACTGCGACCATGAAAAGTTTGGTTTGAATTTCGCGCCAAGCTACACGAGGGCTAACTGCGCTAGCCGATCCTAATTTTGCAATGTTAGACTAGAGGGAAGACAGCTAGTCATCACCACCTACTGTTAATTCTTGGGCTACTCTTTTACCAACGAACAGTGGGATTAACTAAATCTGCTCGATATGACAACAGAGAAATAAAATATGCCAAGCTGATTAGAGTTTACCATCTGAAAATTCTTCCGAAAAAGACAGAAAAAATTAATTTTGAGATTTATTGCATACAACAATCGATCGTATACCCCTTTAGCTACCATGATAAATATTTAGTTCCCTTAAGCTTGTATTCTGACGAACACATACGTAATTTATATTGTGCCGATAGATGGCACTAAAATGAGGTTATGCATAGAATTATTTTTCCCTTGGTCAAGGTCCGTCCTTCACTGTAACGTAGAGTAGAAAGATAAACTGGTATGTAAAATAAAAACATGATAATCGTTATTAAACATCGTGGTTTGTTACATCGAAGAAAAAGAGGGATATTTTCTTGGTGACACGAGATCTACTTCATAGTACTCGATCATCGACATGAAAAATTTTAGTTCTTTGAAAGATTTGTAGGAAAGCATTTATATTTATTTATAATTCAAAATTATTATCAAAATGTTGCATCAATAACGTCGCTGCTGTATAGGTCAAATATTATATTGCAGGAAAGTAACTTCAGTGTTTTAGTTGAATTATGCTGCACATCTGTTTCTTTCTTCTTTAAAGGTAAGCGTGTTTAAAATATGAAATAACGTTTCGATAGAACTCATGATTGCAAAATCGCCATTAAGTTAGTTATATTTTATGTTCTTTAATTTATACTGATAGTGTATAAGGTTTCAAAATCATAACTAACCTTCACAGAAAGAAGTGTTTAGCAGTTTGACTCGGACTTGCTGTTAGGTTCGCTTTTCTAGAGGTTGTTTAAGATGAGCAAGGTCTTTGTTAACCGATAAACTTGTAATAAGAATGAACAGTTTTAAACTACTTATATAATCTGATTGTTTTTCATTTGTAAGTATTTATACAAACCTTCATCACCAGTGTTAAGCATGTTAATTTTAGTTGCTAATGTTATACAGAATGTTGATTTTAACGATGATAGAGAAGAAAAATAGCCGAAAAATATGTTACATTCCTAATCTCGCCACGTAGTCTAACAAAATTTATTTTTTCTTGTAAACCTTCAAAGTGTCGTATAAAAAAAAATTGGCCAGAGAACCGAAGGAAAAACAACAAATAACTAATTATTTGGCATACAACATTTCTGAATCAGTAACTGAGATAAGACCCTTAATCCTACTGCTCTGTCTTGTTAACCCCACCGGTATTTCGGGTAACAAGCCATTTTTTAAACCTTCAGTCAGTGAAGGGTGGTTCAACGTATGTTAAAGTTATTAAAATGTCACTACATAACTTATATTGTGATGGCAGATAGCAGCAAATCAGAAATTACTTTGAAGATAAACAAAACAAAGAAATCTTCATATATGACAATTTGAAATATTTGGAAGCTCTGTACATTCTGTATTTTCCAAGTGTAATTTGCATTCCAGTTTTCCTTTGTGAAGTGACTAAAGTGGAAACAAATAATAAGCAAACAAAATTCCTTTCCTGCATTAGAAGGAAAAATTAATATACAACATTTGTTTCTTACAACAGAAGAAATAAGAATATTACATAAAAATAATTTTCAAATATTTGGAAGAGCGTTGATTTTATAAAATCAAACATCTAATAACTCGTATGTAAACAAGAAGAGAATATAGCTATTTAAAAAAAATACAACAGCAAATTATCAAAATAATTTAATGAAACCCAATACAAAACAACTTGAATTATCAAATGTATTTTCGCACATTTCTGGTTTAACAGTGTTCTTGTCTTCGTTCAAAAATCTTCGTCAGCCTTTCAATGATAAGATGTGTATTGGCTACACGAAATAATAGTATATCTATATAGCGAAATATTTAAATTTTGAAAACGTTCAGAGCTGCTTTTGATAATTCCGCAAAACGTTTGTTAATGAAAAAAATAAACTTAGAACTGTCTGAAGCAGAAGCACCATCTTTTATTCAGTTTCAACAACTGCAAGCTCGCTGACAAGAAAACTGGACTGGTGATCAAAACATAATGTAACGCAATACTATGAGGGGTAATAATATACACTGGAAAAAAAAAAACTTAGCTCAGCAACGGGATAGGGTGTGAGACAAATGTAAAATAAGTAACAAGAATCCAGCTTTCCGTATCGTCTTACCTGAAATTTGTAATTCAGTAGATGAATTTAAGGTTTATACACTGGATTGTCAGTCTTTGGTATTGTAGATTCGCGTGTTTTAGAATTAAATTAACAATCCAATGACCTCAAAGAATCACATGCACACATGCACATATATATTAATAACAACTCTTTACTCGACTAACTTAGTCACAGCTATATTGGAAGCTTTACGAAGAAATACATAATTCAGTTTTTCACAACGGTGGCGCGGGTACATTTGAAAATTCGAAATTACCTGGTTTAGTTTGTTTTGGATTTTGCGCAAAGCTGCATAATGGACTAGCTCAAGTACCATCAGATACTGATCCGTCATGGTTTTCCCATTAGTTTGCATAATATTACTAAAGAATTATATTACTGAGAAGATAATGACCCCAAACACTCATCCAGCTTTTGCAGAAATTACTTGGGTGAGGAGAAATCTACTGGAGTCATTTCAAATGATGCAATGGCGCCTCATAAAGCCCGATCTCAACACAGTTAAGCAGATCTGGGATTGATAAATCAAAAAATTGACAAGTGAAAAGTTAGTTTCAAAGAAACTTTATGGGGAGTGTCTTAAAGATAGTTGGATTATACTCCCAAAGGGCCACTTGATTTTTCAAGATATTAAAACAATGCCTGAAAAATTGTATGCAGTTATTAAGGAGAAAGAGGGTCATAAAAAATATTAACTGGTAGCTAAAATAAAATACTTTCACTGAGTTTGAATATGAAGGTTAATAACACTTTGATGTTTCTCCCGTGATTTACCTTTCATTGCTTTTTGGAAATCTAATTTTTGACTTTGTCCTAATAATTTTGCTCAGCACTGTATACGTGTGTGAATATGACACACCAATAAGTTTATCATTATAAAGGGTTGTAGTAATCCATTGCATTATTAACACATAGGGAAGACTTTTTGCCATTATATCATAAAGCTACCCCAATATCTTCCGCCGCGGGGTCTCTAAATGCTTATGACAATACTGGTAATAACCAGTCTAAAGGTTCGTCATAGAGTTTGTGTAATGTCATTTGTTTTTTTTTTTTTTAATTTCGCGCAAAGCTACACAAGGACTATCTGTGCTAGCCGTCCCTAATTTAGTAGTATACGATTTAAGGAAAGACAGCTAGCTATCATCACTCGCCGCCAACCGTAATATAATAAAGTATCTATGGTTTAAAAAACGAGCATGTTTGGTGTGACGGGGATTCAAACCTGCAACCCTCAGATTGCGTGTCGAGCTTCCTAACCACCTGGCCATGCCGGTCCGGTAATGTTGAGTTTATTTTCAAATGAAAATAAAATACAGCATTTATTAATATGATGTAAACTTTATTTATTACAAAATTTTATTAAAAACCTTCTTTGTCTTGGATTACTGTGGCCATGGCGTTCTCGTCATTAATATACGCTGTCGGTTTAGGTGTAGTTACAAATAAAAAAAAAAAATGTAGGTTTTTTTGTAAACCAATGTATTTTTCTTCATTTTTATTATAGAACCCAGTCTCATATCTTACTCATTTGGTTGAATCATTGAGCCGTGGCTTAATGTAACGGTGATTTCCAAGAATATAAAGATACATTTTACGCGTTTGCATTTTATGTATGCTTAAAACTATTAATTACATTTGAAACCAGGAGAAATAGACTTCTTTAATGGGGAAAAATAATATTATATACTGACAATCCTTTCGAACAACAAATTAAATATTTAAAACTATAATTTTAATCTTGTCCCAAGAAAAAGGTAAGTCTGATTATTCCTCACCCATTCCATCATTCAAAGGCATACGCTAAATATCAGTAGTAAAAAGAGTTTAATTTTATTATTCCAGTTTTGCACAATGAATGGTATTATTTTATGAGCATGTATCAAACGGTTGAACAGAATGAAGCGATAATATTCAACATTACAGAACAGTGAGAAGAGCATTAACACATTTGTGCGTTAAATAAGTTAAAATTGTGTCAAATATGAGAACTGCAAAAAAATAAAATAATAAAATAGGACAAACAAACAAAAAATAACAGCGATAGAAGCAGCCAAGCTATGCTAGCGATATCCTGTCTCTCCAGTTATTTAACAAATCGCAGTTGAAAACCTGTATGAAAGCAGCAGTTGAGCAGATAAAAATATTTTTGAAAGGGCCTTCAAGCCAACTGTTAGTCACACATTCATTATCTGCAGCTAGTCTGGGGAATATTTCTACCGTAGAATTTTTAATAGTGAAGGATGGTAGGTAATATTTAGTGTTAAATATTTTTTAGGTGGTTTTATTTTTCTAATTTTCACTTTACTACCTCTCTTGAAAGGTTACTAGCTTCCAATAACTGGACAGTAGGAGTTGTGACGCTGTGGGTATATGCACTCAACTCTTAACCCTCAATTGAATATTCATGATTGCTGACTAGGTTTTCATTTGCGCTTAGATTTTATCTGATAGATGGGATATCCTCAAAGCTTTTGGTTGCTATTACAACAGGCAATCTCTATCATGACATTTAAATTGCAACAGGAATGTGAGAGTAATTTATATAAAAGTTTTGAAATTATATAGACAGCAGAAAATACGCAACAGCAAGGAAAACTAACTTTAATACCTCAACAGTTTTATTGTTTGTGTGAGGAATGATTTGTTTGTTTGTTTCAGAGCAAAGTCACATTGGACTGCCTACTATGTTCACCGCAGGGAACTGAGCCAGAAATTTAAACGTTGTACGCCCGTCATTTTATCGGGCATCTAAGGAGTTAAAATATGTCTTGGATTTTGATATATTTGCAGAAGTGGAATTTACGAAGCGACTGTAGACAATATCCACCTGATTTGACGACATGATGTGCACGAGTGTTTGTTTGTCTGTAGTTAAGCAAAGCTACACAACGATCTGTCTGTGCTCTGACCACAAGGGGTATCGAAATCCGGTTTCTAGTTGCATACCTGATCTAGACATAAAGCATAATTATTTTTTCTAATAAACACAAATAAAGTAAAGCCGTTTAATATACAAAAATAAAATAAAACTTCGTGCATTTAAAGTATTAAATTAATTCTAAAATCCAATACTGTATTTTTAAACGTGGGTCTTAATGCTCAGTGCTGGCATTAATGCAAGTAAATTAGCTTAAATGACGAAAAAGTACGTTCTAAAAGCAACAAGATGCAACACGTTTAGATGTGAACCATAACTTTCTATTAAAAATTGAAAAAAAACAAAAATAAAACAAATGGATAACTATTGTTCACAACTGCATTTTCATTATTCTCCGCAGGTGCGTAGATCCTGGGGATGGATGGGATACATCTCCCTTCATTTTAGATTGGGGGTATGGTGCATACAATTTCCCCTACAGTTTTGTCTGTTGAATTGTTTTATTGCATCACAGGCCTACAAATTGTGTATTTGCTCTTGCGATTCTCGTATTCTTACCAATCGAATTACATAATTAGGCCTAGATGTAGGCTTTTTTCAGTAGCCAAAATGTACATCTTTAATACAGGCGTGCTTCTATGCTTTTCAATCTAAGCGACAGTTCGTAAGTATCAGTCAGTAGGCCTAAGTATACATGCAAGTATCGTGACAACAAGATTACTCTGACAGCATGTTTACAGCTTTCAGGTTCACGTAAGCGAAGATTACCAATTTGCAAATTGAACAGTCCACATAAGTGGTTGCAAAAATAACACCCCCATCGGGTGTAAAAAATCTACACCCTGATTCTCTGTAATGTTAAAACACTGCAAAAGGTGTTTTAGTAATAAACATTAAAGTCTTACATTTTTAAATACGTAACACTGATAATGCTAGAGAAAAGTTATTAAAAAATAAAAAGCACAAATTATGCACGTAGGCGATATTCTGACAATTCGCAAAATAAACATTTATGTTGGGGCGAAACTTTATTTGAAACTAATAACCTAATCCCGTCATTGAGTATGCTCGTCCTTTCAGGCATGGAGACATGACCATATTATAGTCAACCTCACTA
The DNA here is from genome assembly GCF_004210375.1 of Tachypleus tridentatus. Classification (NCBI taxonomy): domain Eukaryota; kingdom Metazoa; phylum Arthropoda; class Merostomata; order Xiphosura; family Limulidae; genus Tachypleus; species Tachypleus tridentatus. The sequence continues at coordinate 96,050,894 of NC_134828.1, forward strand.
CTTGCTGGTAAAAAGTAGCCCAAACGTTGGCGGTGGGTGGTGTTTACTAGCTTGCTTTCCTCTATCACTTCAATATTAAGGACAGCTATGCAAAAATTGCATTCGAGTAGCTTTACTTGATATTTAACAAATAAACAAACAAACAAATTATATATCGTAAATAACTTTTACATCGATTAACTAGACGCCATCTGGAATAGCTGATGATTTAAACTTTTAGTTTATTATCGTTTCATTTTCAGTAATAATAAAAAAAAAAAAAGAAATTCGCGAAAATAACTAACTCGAAAAAAAAAAATCTTGCATATAGTATTCGTAATTTTCCCTTACAACTATCTTTTATAAAAGTCGGCGAAATCAACTTCAGTCGAGATTTAGTTGGAAACCAAGTCCTTCAATGCAGTACAGAACAAACACCACATTCCGTTCGGGAAAACGACACTAGTTTATCTTATTTTGCACTTAGTTATAACGAGAGTAATTAATTATGAAGTATATAAAGGTAACAACTAAATCTGGAAGAACAACATAATTGAAAGAAACGGGAATAACAGGTTACAGTACATAAATTCAATAACATGTATTCTGTTTAAGGTCATCTTTTATGACCTCAACTACCCGATATTCTTCTACATTACAATTTCGAATGTGAATAAGGTCTGCTATGTTGTTAATTTTTGCATAATTAGTTTGTTGTTATCAGTGATGTCGAGAAACCCACTTGTTGAGAAATTTATATGCAAAAACGGCTCGTTTGGGTTGAGAAAATATTTTACATAGAAGAGCGAACAACGTTTCGACCTTCTATGTAAAATATTTTCTCAACCCAAACGAGCCGTTTTTTCATATAGTTTGTTGTTAAGCCTAATGCTATACCATATGTTATATTTGTTCAAACTATACGGTTTTAACGGTTAAGCGCTTTGGTTTCCCACCAGACCACCAGGAAGGTCTTTTATAAGTTAAAAATGAAAAATACTTTTTACTTCCGCGCCTACTGCTATCTGATTTTATCATTTTATGGGAATCTTGGGAGAATTTATTGTTTACTTCAATGAAATTAGTGATTAGAACGAAATATTCAATTGTTCCTTATAAAGATCAAGCTAGTGTCGTATATATAGTTTCTTTCAGTAAAATAAAACAAGACATATCACTTTATTGACGTTGTTGAAAAATAGCAAATCCAGCACTGCACCTTACATGAACTTTCATGTGTAGCAAGGGTTTAATAAAGCATTACTTTGTTGTGGTGTATTTAAAGATTTTGTTTGTTTTCTAAACAGAATACTACACATTCTTTGTTCTGCTCACCGCGGGCATGAAAACATGATTTAAGTGCTACTGGCGCTCAAATATCTTTTTACTGAAAAATATTATAATTAGAGATGATCTTGTGTTGTTGGGACAGTATGCATACAAATTATGTACAATGTACCAATAAGTATTTTCACAAAAGTCGTAGTAATCTAACGCGTGATGAAAACATAGGGTAGAATCTCTGGAGCCACACAAGAAGTTAGATCCGAATGCCGACCCCGACATCATTCCGCGTGGATCCTCTAAGGATGCATGACCAAGCAACAAAATGTTTAAAACGAAATATCGCTGGTTGTCAAAGTGGTTTTTTGTTTCTTTCGCACAAAGCTACTCGAAGGCTATCTGCGCTAGCCGTCCCTTATTTAGCAGTGTAAGACTAGAGGGAAGGCAGCTAGTCATCACCCTCCACCGCCAACTCTTGGGCTACTCTTTTACCAAAGAATAGTGAAATTGACCGTCACATTATAACGCCCCCACGGCTGAAAGCACAAGCATGTTTGATGCGACGAAGATTCGAACCCGCGACCCTCAAATTACAAGTCAAACGCCTTAACCCACCGGCCATGCCGGGCCTGTCAAATGAAAATACAGATAGTTTTCAATATTTTTTTTTATATACATAATAACCCATATACGATTTTCTAAAGTAAGAATTGTATCGCTCCCTGACACTGTTCCGTAGAAGTGTGGTTATTTCAAATATTTTTCAGACGACTAGCCTTTGAAACTACTTACTAAGTGTATTTTCTTTTAACACACTCTAAAGGATACGAAGCAAGCCAAAACATTTTGCCCAACTTCCCTCTGGTTAGCGGCAACTATTAGAACAATACAAATGCTTAAACGATTTTACGGTGGATGTCTGTATTTTATACACAAACTATATTCTCGTGAATGATTAGGCAAGATTTGAGAATTAAACATGATTTAAGTTTTTGTTCTTCCCATTTGACTTGACTTCCATCTAGTTTGGGTTATCCGATATTTTCGTAAGCCAAGAATTTTAACCCTTGGGTGGCTGACCCAGCCCATATCTAATATAAGACGAACATGATCGGTGATGGTATTCGAACTCACTGTCAAGCATCCTAACCACCAGGCGATGTCAGTCCTACTATAAGCTTATAACACCTCCCAAAATATTTCAATTCCATTATGAAATAGTACAGCAAAATGTAATATAATGTTACTTACCGTGTAATTTCTTCAGCCAGCTTGCAAGGGTCAGACGCGTAGAATTTAACATTAAAGGACAAGGTGCACGGCGAAGTTCCTGTCAAAGTACAAAAACATTCAGTCATGATAATATCTAAAACGAGTAACATTTTACTCTAGATTTCAATACGTATTTTCTCTCTGTCTAAAAGTGAAAAGAATGGAGATATGGACCATGATATTTTCATTATCTAATTTCGTAGTTTTATAGGTTCCAATAATTGCTGGCGAATTTTTGAAATTCGTTCTGACACCATCATAGATATGTAATTGTAATATATATAACCAATGGACGAAGATTGAAAATGAAATGTGTTGTTGTGGATAAACTCTACACCTGTAGAAATATAACTAATACACTATTAAAATGTCCAATAGCATATTTTCTTAAGATTTTTATCTTCTTAAATATTGACTAATTACACCAACAACACTTTCCCTCTTAATATTTTCTACAATATCAGAATTAATTTTTAATGACAATTTGATCCCTTAACCTGTGCAAATAAATGCATATTATTTACACTCAGTGATTTGAAGGGCAAAAATATCTTAATATAGTTCTTAACCATAACCACGACATTGGAAAATGCATATAAAAATCATATAAAAATTGGAGAGATCTTCCGAATGTGTGTACACATATTTTGAATGTAAGTATAGAATGTATGTACCTCACGTACAAGTGACAAACGTATAAATTTATTCTACATTCTTAAGTTCAGGAACACGTTCATATACCACTTTTGTTGAGGGACAATAGCTTATTCCAATGAAACTGAAATTATACAACTTATAAAATAATTCGAGGACATTGAATTTTATAGAAATTTCTTGATCACTAGTTGATGTTTAGAAACGAATCTATCTGAAGAAAATTTATCACAAACGTTTAGTTTGAAATTGAATCATGATACAAGCAAAACCCTCCTACGATCGCATTCTGTGGAAAATTCTGACAAGACTTTTTTTTTTTATTTAACGTACAGACAACTCTTATGACTGTTAAACACAGTAAAAACACCTCCTCTGCATCAAAGTCATGGTCCGGTTTAATGAACCACGAAACCTGTATTTCTGCTTCACCTAAATAAGCTTGAGATATGAATTGAACATAATGGAGAAATTAAATTGAAACATTCTAATGGAAATGGAACAGTGACAATACGCACTTGCAAAGAAATAAATTGGTCGTTTAGTGTCTAGTGAAGCTAATACGGCTGTAATTATAATCAACGTCTGAATAGAACAGCTAAATCAAATATAAAATAAATACATTACTGATAAGAGATAAAATTTAAGTGCCAACAACATGAAACAAAATCACTTTACTGCTCAATTTTTGATCATAACGTCAGTAAATAAACTGTATACATTAGCAATACTTTAACATGTCAGTGAAAACTCTTATATCATAACATAAAAAATATAATTACTTTGAATTAAGATCCAAAAAATGACAGAAATGCATAAAAATGTTGATATATACCATGTAAAGTAGTAAATAACAAATAAAAAATCCGATATTGACTTTGAACTGAGAATATATATCACTTAATCAAATACCCGAAAAAAATTCAAACTGAGTTATATATTACATTCAGTAGAAGGGAGTCAGCTGAAGGACACGATTAAAATATGCAAGGATTTAAAGTGACAAAAACTAGTTTTTTTCAAAAGACAGGAACAACTTTATGTTCCAGTCCTGGCGACAATAAATTTAACCTTTTATTAGATTCAAGCCTTCTTAAAATTACTTGCAAAATTTCCATTGCATTCATATATAACAAACTAGTTTAAATAATGACTTTCGTTTTGGTAGATATAAATCAAGAGATGGTTGCCACTGAAAACTAAAGTAAAATATAATTTGTTTGTTAAGGATATTCACGCGAAACTAAACAAGGATTATCAGCGTTAGCCATCCACATTTTTGAGCTCATAAATTAGGGAGAAGTGAGCTTTTCAATAGTAGCCCCCTTAAATATTGCGCTACTCTAATTAAATAATAGAATTTGACTCTTAATATTAAAATGCATCTTTGGCTACAAAGTCGGAGGAGAGATTTTACAACTTTTATATTTAATTTTCAATGTTTATGAGTGTTCGAGAACATCTTCGGTTCAAATGTTGCTTTCGTTTCTTTGTCACTCCTGTCTGATCCATTTCCACAAGTCCTCTCCCACCGCTAAAATCTGGTTTCGATGCTAGTAGTGGGCAGAGCACAGATAGTTCATTGTGTAGCTTTGTGCTTAATTTTAAACAGACCATTTCCATAAATGAAACAAGTTAAAATATGAATAGCGAAGTTAGTTAACGATGTCGATCATTTTTGTTATTTCACGCCTTCAATTATCTGCAAGAAACTGCACATCATTTCGTTATTTGTCGTTACGTCACCAGTCCGCTTCTGACACATTACAGTGGTAAGCTAACGTTTTTTCTCACTAATAAAGTTTCTTATAAAGATCAATCCTGCGACATGGCGTGGCAGAACTGAATACTGATCAGTGTTCAGATGGTCTTTGTATAAAATATCATTTTAGGATAAATAGATACATCGAACTACTGCTATCGCAATTCTTTCTAATCTAAAGAACAACATTATCAATGAAACAAGAATATTTATATTAAATGTAACTAAAAACAGCAATTGTTTAAAAAAAAGTGCGCCTCCCAAAAAAGAAGGAATATAATTTCTACTGAAAGACGCGAGATCAAAGTTTTACGTCTAAATTGCAAATATAATGATTACAGATTTTCTATGCAATCTGATGACAGTAAGAATTCAAAGGCCCGGCATGGCCAGGTGGGTTAAGGCATTCGACTCGTAAATTGAGGGTCGTGGGTTCGAATTCCCCTCGCACCAAACATGCTTGCCCTGTCAGCTGTGGGGACGTTATAATGTGACGATTAATCCCACTATTCGTTGTTAAAGGAGTAGCCCAAGAGATAGCGGTGGGTGGTGATGACTAGCTGTCTTCCCTCTAATCTTACACTACTAAATTAAGGACGGTTAGCGCGGATAGCTCTCGAATAGGTTTGCGCGAAATTAAAAAAAACAGAAATTCAAAATTTGTAGAGTATGCTTAGTTACTTCAAGAAATTACAGGGGGCGCCGTTTTGTTGTTGGTGTATAGCTGAACGTAGCAGCAGCACATTCGATTCCTTGTTGTAAGTACACATGCGCTAAAAAATTTGTAAAATTCTGAATGCTTAATCATAATAGTTTACATCGAATTTTATTTTTTCGTTGCAAACTTTAATATTCTGTTGCAATTAATATCTTTATTTGTCGTACCTTTTGTTTTTACAGCTGTGCTGTTTTTGGTAGATGCCACTTTTTTATTTGTTCTACATTAAGTAAAATTAACCACAAAAAAGCATACATTTTATACCCAGATATAGGTTGGAATAACAATAGCATAAAGCACCTACAAAATCTGGATATATCATAACTGCATGTAAGTTTCTTCGATAACTCTGAGTTCATATTCTTCAGTGGCACAGCGGTATTTCTGCGGACTTACAACACTATAAACCGGGTTTCGACACTTGGTGGGCAGAGCACTTTATGTAACTTTGCTCAAGTACAAATAACTTTTCATTCTCTCTCAATTTTTTTCAGTCAGTAGATATAATTTTCCTCTTATAGTTTTATATGGTGGATAAAGTGATATTATGAAATATTCTAGCTATATGCCAGAAATGAAGGCAGTCATGTGTCGTGAAGCGTTTTTATTTGTTTGAAGTCTGATGTAAAAAAAAATTCTGAGAGGCATGTGAAACGTTTTATACGATGGTTGTTTTGGGCTCGTAACTTTCGAATTTCAAGACCGATTGTTATGGAATAAAAAAACAGTCCTCTTTTAAGAATATCGTAATATGTGGTAGAAAATTTAGCTCGATCGACTTAACCAACGTTTTTGAAAGCAGGTGCAAAAATGTATGTGATTTTAGCTTAATTTGTGCCCATATATCTGAGAATACTTGAAATAATACAACCAAATTTGCTTTCCTGCCAGGAAAAATATATATATATATATATATATATACGCTAACGACATACAAAATTTGAAAGAAATCGATTGAAGAAGTTTTTCTTCACATTGGTGAGAAGAAGAAAACTAAGAATGTCAAGTTAAGTTCGTAAAACAGTAAGAGTTAAAGCATTTGCTTTGTAAAGTAAGGAGATCTGGAAGACCTATTGTACAAAATTAGGAAAGTTTGGACTAAAGGAAACTATCACATGGATGGTTGAAACAACATAGTTTTTGATTCATGTTAATAACACACTGGGTGTTGTGCGGTTTAATTTATTTTTTTTTGCCGCACGACACACTACCATAACTTTATATATATAGACAGGTGACATGTTTTTTTTTGTATTAACTCTCACTCCTTAATAAAACACTGTACTATCCCAAGATTTCTTTCATAAAACAGCGTGCTACTGTCTCAACTTTCGTTTCTTAATAAAACATTTATTATTGTTTGTTTATTTTTGAATTTCGCGAAAAGCTATACGAGGGCGAGGGCTAACATGCTAGCCATTTCTAATTTAGCAGTAAGACTAGAGGGAAGACAGCTAGTCATCACCACCCACCGCCAACTCTTGGGCTACTCTTTTTTACCAACGAATAGTGGGATTGACCGTAACATTATAACGACTGAAAAGGCAATCATGTTTGTGTGATGATGATTCGAACCCGCGCCCCTTACGTTACAAGTCGAACGCCCTAACCACCTGACCATGGCAGGCCGTATGTTATTCTGAACGTGTATTTTTTAATAAAATTTGTGCTGTGTTTGAATGTTATTCCTCAATTAAAAAACAAAGTTGTATCATTCTAAAACTGTATTTTAAGTGCTTTTCAAGATGACGTAACCATTCGAAAGAATGTACATTCATTATTCTTCTATATTATACCAAACAACAAAATAAATAAAAACAACTGTGTATTAATTTTGTTACGCTAAACACACTATAACGGTTAAGACTGAATTGAAGTTTTGTTTTAGCGTGGTAAACCAATACACATTTGCTCTTGAATATTTAAATTATTCAATTATTAACGTACACGTTGCATCATTCTAGGATTTGTTTTCTTTGACTATATTCTCTACAATAGTTTTAACTTAGCTGCACTATATTACCTGAATGCGTTTCTACACTGTATGTCAGTTCTGTGTATTGGAAGTAACCGAGAAATGTGGTTTAAGCATAATATGATTAGCGGTCCATCTCAAATAGACACTTCAAAGTTCGTAAGAATTCTGCTTGGTTTGAAGGAACACGAATAACATTTGCAGCATATATAAACGTTTCATCAATAATTCTGTACGTGAAATCTGATGTTTAGCCCTTGGAAACTTAATATTCATTTGGAAGATATTTACAAGAATATTTATCAGTAGAATATTTTTTCCACAGCAGGATTCTCTTAGTTGGATAATGATGTTACTCTATTACCAACAAAATATTGGTGTTTTATTGAAGTTCTATAATTGATGACTGCCATTATACCTATGTTATTAAGAGTAGAGAGTTGTGGAAAGACTTAGAGTGCTGAACAAGTGTTATTGTCTACAGATACCAGTTACCCTTTAAGTGTGGATGTGTAAGTGAGATGCAGTTAAAGATAAACATGTGTTAACAGTCTGTAAGCGAAATCGGCAAACAAGCTGGTGCTATAAAAAAAAATTCATTCAAGAATTTTAATCTGACAGCTGACGAATGAGATTAATCATTGGAATGATTGTACAATATAATGAATACTGATACATTATAATACATGTATAGAAATATAATGTTTACTACACGAATTAGAAAACAAACTTAACAAGACCTAGATATACAATCTGGTCCGGGAGGGATCATCTAATTTTTATAGTCTTCTATCATGTTTTGAAGTTTATCAAACTCTAAAGCAGAAGATTATACGGGGCTAATTAGTAGATTTCTCCACATCATAGCTTACGTTTTAGATCACAACTTTGTAACAAATGCATACAAAACCAAAATGAGAGGATTGGTTGTTTGATTTCACATAAGCTACTCGACGTTCACCTGCACTAGCTCCTCCTAATTTTGAAGTGATAAACGCTAGTCAACACCACTTACTGCCAACCATTGGGCTGCTCTTTTACAAATGAAAAGTTGATTTACAGCACATTATAACGCCCTCAAGGCTGAAGAGGCGAACATGTTCGGTGACAAGTCAGTTCCTGCGACCCACAGATTACGGACTGAATGCCCTATTCGCCAGGCCATATCAAGCCCCTAAAGGAATGGCATTAACTTTTACTTTATAAACATTTCAACTTAAAGTATATTCAAGTTGATTGGACCTACCACCACCTGGTGGTTAGAGAGCTCGACTTGCAACCTGTGGGTCGAGTGTTCGATTTCCCATCGCCGAACATGCTCACTCTTTCAGCCGTGGTTACGTTATAGTGTGATGGCTGATCTAATTGTACGTTGGTTAGACACTAGACCAAGAGTTGACGGTAGGTGGTGTTGGTTAGCTACCTTACTTTTAGTCCATTACTGCTAAATTAGGAACGGCTAGCAAATCAAATCAAGTAAGTGAGAAATTCAGCCCTATGAGGAATGACTGATAAATTTATAAATATGATAATATACCTTTGATTTTAGGACAGAACTTAGAATTTAGTTTTTATTTCTGAAGTTGACATTAATTACAACAGTAAGGTGTAAACACCAATAGGAAAGTTAAATATATTTATATGAATACCAAACACTCTGGTTTATTGATGGTGCACTTGAATAAGCCTGAAAAACATAAGGTGAAGGATCTTGTTGCAAAACAAACTTACTTTCAAATGATCAGGTGTTCCCTGTAATGAAAGTAAAAATAACTGAAAATTTCCTTTTTCTCCATAATAAAAGTGACTTGTTATTAACTAAATACTTTCAGACAAGAAACACCGTATTTGATTACTAGAAAGAGCCCCCCCCCCCTGTAACAAAAAATGAATAACATAAAAATTTAAATTACTTCGGCACAGCTTTCATCAGTAGGCTGTTCGATTATAAAACCTCAACTATGTACATGAAGCAACTATATTCTCCGTAATAAAGCCCCGTCACTCCAAACATGCTCACCCTTTCAGCCGTGGGAGCGTTATAAAGTTACAGTCAATCCCACTGTTTGTTGGTAAAAAGAGTAGCTCAAGAGTTAGCGGTGGATAATGATGGCTAGCTGCTTTCCCTCTAGTTTTATACTGCTAAATTAGGGACGGCTAGCAGAGATAGCCCTCGTGTATTTTTGCGCAAAATTCATAACGAACCAAACTAAATCGTAATAAAAAATTACATTACACGTTTATGAAACTCTTAAAAATTACTTTATATTTGTACAAAAACAAATGATTTTATTACACGAAAAGAAGTGACTTGCGTGAATAACAAATGAGAAGTTATTTATTAGCAAGGATAGGCTGCAATCTCTGGAATATATATTTTTGTAGTTTTGGCTAAAGTTTCATTGTCTCAATTATTTTTTATTAATTTCAGTAATTAAGTTTAAGTGACCTATTTTCGAGAGCTATAAAGCACAATTTGTGATTTAATTGAGGGTAAATAACGAGAGCCGAATGAAATGACAAAGACTTAAATTTCTCCTTTGTCTTAAATTTTTTCAGCATTGTTTTTCTACATTGTGGAAATGATTTAAATATTTAAATGTGTTGGAAAACAGTTATGTTCTAAAATCCGTTGGAAATAACAGATTGGTAAGTTTAGTATATAAAACTTTATTTTAAGCTGTTGAAAAATATCATAAAAGGTTTTGTTGTAAAATATTTTGAAACTGCAAACCATTTTAATGTTATTAGCTTAAAATAATTTATCTGTAATAACCGGTTAAAATCAGTAGCTTGTTGATTTATTACCTTACCTTCCTAAATTTTAATAAATATTTTATTCATACCACGATGAGGTATTCAAATGTGGATAATATTAAGAAGCAAACCACGCCTTTGGAAGATATTATCATATTTTCTAGAACACGGAAAGGTCTGGTTTCATGAAGAGCACAACGCACTAATATATGCTAATATCAAAAACTTCTACTAGTGTTGATATTGGGCGGGTCTCGAAGAAAACCACGTTCCATCGCCCGGGTTACACGTTTTGAATTGTAATAAGTTAATGAACTTGATGTTGTAAATTATAGACTATTACAATTATTTTACTGATTTATTGTTTTTATATTTGAGTTTTTGGCCAAATGCACAAATTTCATACCAGCCAATTCCAGTGATGGCTGTCCTTATATGAAACTGTCATCATCTGATGTAGTAATGGCGAAAAGAATAGTTGTTTGGTTGATAACTGGTTGTTATATATATTATTATTAATATTTTGTAGTTTCAACACCCGTAACTCCCAGATAATAATTTTGAATTGCCATAAACCTATTTTTGTTTCCACATCTATGTACAATTTCAGTGGCATGTACTTCGTTATATACTGGCGTAGCAAGTCTATCTTAAAGAGCTTTCTTTTTTATATGCTGATGTTTTATTGTTATTAACAATTTATCGTGATTCTCTAGGTTTCTATTTGTTTGTTCCTCTATCGTAAGGACTTGGGTTGTTGTTTTAAATTAAGCACAAAGCTACAAAATGGGCTATCTGTGCTCAGCCCCCCACGGGTATCGAAACCCGGTTTTTAGCGTTGTAAGTCCGCAGACATACCGCTGAGCCACTGGGGGGCACGGACTGTTGTTTTCTGTTGCCCTGCTTGGTCAACAACTAATTGAACTTATTAAGAGAACTTTTTTAACTTTAAAATTTTTCAATTTTAAAAATAGTAACTAATTAAACAATATAACTTAATCGGTTCTCAGATGACAGAGGAATGCCTTATTTTGTTTATACAGTTTTATAGCTAACATGTAGTGATTCGGCCTTCCGGTATTTTGGTAATTTTATGAGCGCAGGAGACATTTAATCATGTTTATTTTGATATAATTTGCAGAAAAACATAAACCATTTATGGTAAATGAATTTCAAGCGTTAATTTTTGAGGACTTGTTACTTCTCGTACAGTTTGTCTTGGTCTCACGGTGAAATATTTACAACATGATATTCATGGTTTAGTTCGTTTTGAATTCCGCGCAGAGCTACACGAGGGATAACTGCGCTAGCCGTCCCTAATTTAATAGTGTAAGACTAGAGGGAAGGCAACTAGTCATCATCACTCACCGCCAACTCGTGGGCTACTCTTTTACCAACGAATAGTGGATTGACTGATACATTATAACGCCCCCACGGCTGAAAGGGCGAGCATGTTTGGTGTGATGGGGATTCGAACTCGTGACCCTCGGATTACGAGTCGAGTGTCTTAACCATCTGGTCATACCGGGCCTGATATTCATGAGTGTTGGTGTTTTGGAAAGTGGGAGACGCAAGTTGTCTCTCACTCTTTCCAAGAAGGCTTGGCACCCTTTGGTCTTGTAAATAGGTTGCAACTACTGGAACCTTAAGAACTGTCAAAATCTCTTGTAGAGACATGAAAGTCATTTTTAGCTAGTTTAAAAACGTTGATCATATGCGATTTTAAACCTAAGTAAATGTTAAATATAACCGAGATTACGCTTTGCAAATGTGAATAAGACCGTGGTAGTGATTTTATTGTGTGGGCTGCATTCTGCGAGTTGGGCGTAAGACGTTCGTGTTAACCACCTGTGGGGGTTCCACCGTTTATTATACCTAGATAGTTCAGGTACCCTGGTGAATGCTTTTTAATCAACAGACAAATGCACTGTTCCGGAGAAATGCTTTTCCATGCTACACTGAACATACTGTCGATAAAGTTTCTAAAATAACGACATTGTTGCCTTAGAATAACAACTCGCACGAGACACTTAATGCATAACTTGTCTCTCACAATATACCAGAAATCCTACTAACCAAAATAATTTTATCCTAAACGAAGGTAAACCTAACTTACTGACATAAAAACCATACTCATTTAAATTTGTTTTGAAATACATGATAATTATTGCCTTAAGATGCTTATCACTCTTTAAGCATGGAAGGGCGAGTCAGATGCAGTTAAAAGATATGCACACGTTAACAATATACAAGGGAAGGTGGTATACTAGCTGATGCTTTATAGCTTAATATAAGAACCTTAATATTCCAGCTGACAGATTAGGTCACATTGTATAAACATTGAAAAGACTGTCAAATTACTGATGTGTACACAACATGTATACACACGTAACATGTGTACTAAATTAATTAATAAAACTGAAACCTTATTTTGATCTTTTTAGCAATATAGGCAAACATGTTAATTTACATACTATAAAGTAAGATCTGAATAAAAAAACAACAAAATATAACGTAAGATTGCCATATAAAGATACAGTTACTAATGTAATGTTGAAAGTTAAACCAATTTTTGTGTGACATTCAAATACTGCCGTAAGATATGTTAGGAAACACTTTTGTCCTTGTAAAGAGCAGAGGCTTCCTATTTAGAGTTACAAGTTGGTGAAGCATGGTTATTATTTGAATGTTGTAAGACGGAAAAACAGCAACCAAAAACTTTTATGCTGTGATTTTCAACTTTTGTCCAAGTTCGGAAAAAACAGTAACAAAATTTGTTTAAGTAGTTATTAGGTCGATAGTTGGAATTCTGCCTAGGACAACTTTGAATATAAATTTTAAAGAATTAGTGCCAGGCAAGTGCTTACTGCAAGGTTACTAGATTCCTGAGAGTGAACACTGTAGGAACTTGACTTTGAAAGCTGGTCGATGTTACTTGAACTTATTCAAACAGTTTGATTTGTTTTGAAGTTCGTACAAATTTCGTTCCTAATTTAGTAGTGTAAGACTAGAAGGGAGTCAGCTAGTCATCACCACCCATTGCTAACTCTTGGGCTACTCTTTTAATAACGAATAACTCCGCCACGGCTAAAAGGGCGAGCATGTTTGGTGTGACTGGGATTCAAACCCGTGGCCCTCAGATTATGAGTCGAGTGCCTTAACCACCTGACCATGCCGGGCCTATGTTTAAACGGTTTAACGACTGTTCAAAGTAATATGAAGTGAACATATAATAAAAAGAGATCCTAAAAGCAGGGAACGAAGTAAAAAGGTTAAGGACACACGTTGAAAGTCTTGTGAGCATTAAAATATTATGTTGAGTGAGTAACTAACGTAAATGACTGAGAACTAAGAACTGTAATAAGTTAGTTATGCTAGACGAATTTAATTCATTTGATAATTAACTTTAATATAATTTGATTTTAGACTCTTTTATGTGCATATACTTCTGCCTAAAGTCAGCAGAAAAATAATTACCCTCATTCCTCTAGGTGTTTCTTTGCGATGTTTTTTATTGACTTGTTGATATTAAGCTCTCCAGTTGACTCTCAGGCCACTTTTTTATATTGTTTAGGTCAATGTTTCTATTCACCGGTATTTAAGTTCTTTGTGTAGAATTGGGAGGGTCGGGTACAATACTGATCTCTTCCTCCTTAGGCCAATGAGTGTGCAAAGCTACACTAGAGCTATCTGCGCTAGCCGTCTCCAATTAGAGAGAAAGCAGATATTCATCACCACCGTGGGGAATTGAACCAACGACCATCACATTACGAGTCGAGTGTCCTAAAGAACTGGCCATGCCAGGCCCGACAGTCAACAGAAATTACAAAACTGGAAGACAAAGTCTACAAGAACTTCAGCTTATAAGGCCTCAGGTTTTTCCATTGAGCCACCGCTGGGTGAGAGAGGGGGATTAGCTGTATCGCAAGCACATCTTAAGTTTGTAAAGCAGAACCGTTGATAAATGTACAAATTACTTTTTAAAAAAATAATACAAAACGCTATCATGGTTTCTAAAAGAGTTTGTAAATGAAATTACCACAAGAGAAGTTAGAAACTAGCCAGTCGACTAGCGAATTAAACTTATCTTGTTGAAGGGGGAACAGCTTTATTTATTTTAGATGTACTCACACAGAAATCTAAATACATTTTATCTGAATGCCACCAATGATAATTTAAAAGTAATTAAAACAGATATAAAAATGTATTATGATCTTCAATAAGAATTTAATCTGTGTACGTTGAATGTATGACAAAAAATATTCAGATACCAGTACATGATTATTAGAACACAAAATACGAATAAAATACTAAATAAATACATAAGTTGACGGAGGAAGAATTATGGAGTTCAGTATGATATTAAATACAAAATTAAAATATTTCCAGTTGTTTGTTTAGGATTTCACGTAAAGCGACTCAAAGAGTCGTTAATTTTGAGTTAACAGACTAGAGGTAAGGCAACAGTACCCACAGATACAAAGTGCAGAGCGCCTTAGGGCTACTTTTTTACCAACGAATAGTGGGATTTACCGTCACATTATATCGTCCCCACGGCTGAAAGGGCGAGCATGTTTGGTGTAACGAAGATTCGAATCCGCGTCCCTCGGATAACGAGTCGAGTGTCCTAACCACGTGGCCAGGCCGGGCCCCTAAACTATTGGATCTACAGACAGGTACTGCAAACCGTTATGTAACATCTAGCCCGTAACCACACTGACCGTTGAAAGTATTTCAGGCTGTACATATGACAGTATTTGAACACTTTCAAATGTCATTCTTAACATAGATGTACGCATTTCGGTGACATATCAAAAACATCCGGAACGATTAATTGGTATCGGTTTCTTTTTAAAAGCACATTTAATTTCTATTACTCTTGATAACAAATTTTTACACAATAAATATATGCTCATTTTTCTCTTCCAGTGTAAGCTGCAAATGTAAACTTACTAATTTCTGAATAGAACGAAAAGATTTATATTTGCTAAATCACCAACAAGAAAATGGGAGATTTTCTGTGCTCATAACATAATTTAGGGGCTAACATGTTTTATTCATTGTTTTCTTTATACACGTGTATTATGCTACTTTGCAGAAAGAAAAAGCAGTAAGATAAATATATAAAGCTGAAAAAGCTCTTCATAATTCAATATTCCTGTTTAGAGGTTACTCATAAAACTCATAATAATGTCAATCGAAATTAGCTTACCCTTCAACTGTTTCACCACTTTCTTGGTTGGTTCTAGCCAATGCTGTAAAAATATATACATACATTATTAATACAAATTACTACATATGCCTTGAAAACTCAAGGACACATAATTACATATATTTATTTGTGATTATAAGCTGTCTACAACGCATATACGTGTTTAAAGCATAATGCCAAATAAATATTTTATATCTGAAGTGTATGAAACGTATACTATACGAATCAAATAAAGCCTTTGATAATTCCGTGTATAAAACAGAAAAAAACACATCAGCTACAGGTGTTTAGAGTTCGTAAAAACGACCAAAAACTACAGTTATCGATTCACTTAGAGTTAAGATGAACAGATATGTTTTTCCTTCTATACACCATATGTGTTTGTTTAGCGTAAGCAGTTAATAAGGTTTAATTACATAGCTGTAAGATGAAAGGCTCGTTCAAAAACAGCTAAACTATTTGGAAGAAGAATTTATTGTCATAATTATCTTCACCTGTAGATAACAAGGACAATCCGTTTCGATATGTTAAATATTTGTGAGAGGTTGCTATTCAGCCTCTGGCACTTACACTGAGTTAATAAGCAGTACTATGTCCTTTGATGAAGGCCAAACGTGCCTGTAATTTTAAACTAATTTTGCAAGGTTTGTCAAGCATAGTGCTTCTCTCATATGAAAGAAAATTTTATAAAATATATTTTGATCGGGGTTATAAATATCTGTTCCTTTATTATCGAGAACTTATGGGATACCGTCGATCTGTTGGAATTCAATAACATTCCATGACAATTTTCCCATAATGTATGTAGATAAGCCTTTACAAAGAGACGTGTAAGTATGTATGAGTTACCAGTGTGCATTTGTGACTGTTATGTATTCCATAAAGGAAAATTTTGAATAAAAATGTAACTGTTTGCTTCTGACAGACTAATGTATTTTGTTTTTTGTTTTTAATCTCGCATTACTTCATATTTAGCACTATTTAAGCTGAATTTACCTACGAGTAAGTACCGCCATTAACCGAATAGGCCGTCGCAACTTAACTTTAAAATATTAAATTGTTATGGCGAGTTTTAATTAATTATAGGAGTTTCCAAACGTAATTTATAAATTATCATCTGATTTAAAGAAAAACTCCAGATTTCATTGATATTTTTCCAAACAATTCTATATCATTAACAGAAAACATTAACGAAGACATTAGCCATTTTCGGAAAGAGTGTAGCACATTCGTTATTACTAATTATCTGAAATCTATACAACATGGTTTACGTTAGGTAGCGCCAATGACAAGTTGGCCTACAATAACTTGTAGTTGTTATTCTGAAATAAACATAAAAAATAAAGCAACTAAACATGTGAAAAGATAGGATGGATCCATCGAATAACAGGATGATATACCTTGTAAGAAAATGTTTTAAATTGGAAGCCTACACAGTAAGAAAGACGCTAGTACGTGTAGCAAGAACCTAATTCACTGTTTTCATTGTTTTTGTGCATTCACGTAAAGCTACAAAAGGATTAGCTGCGTATAGTCGTACTTGACTGAATACTATTGACTAACTGGTTTCCCATCATCTATCAGTTTACACTGTCAACGTTTCGGCTACTCTTGACTGATCGATCAGTGGGATTTCACCGTCACGTGCATAAAACACGGTCTCGAAGTGCTATTGTTCTTTTTGTTTTCGGGAACGGGACACTAATTGGGAACCAACAGGTCTTTTTTCCAACAAAGAAACTATTATGCCTCGCTCAGTCCTTATAGCATTAATAGTAAAGTTCTAATTCATAATATGGAGAGTTTGAAGGTATTAAAACAAACTTAATTATTGTGTTTTTAGAACTTAAAACAAGGACAAAAATAATCTAGAACAGTTTTTCTCCTTTTAGGCGACACCTAAAAACCTGTAAGTAATATACTTAATATAGGAGTGTGTGTTTGTTTTCTTATAGCAAAGTAATATACTTAATATAGGAAGACAAAATGAGCTATAAAATGATACAGATCAACAGTAAGGAAAATCTGAGTCTACTGTTTCATATTGTTTCACGTGGTGGACAAGATTCGCGAGTATTATGTAACTCAAACAGACATGGGTTATGAAAAAGAGTGTATGTTAACAGATGATTAATTTTGTTAATATATTTGTTATGCTAATAAAGCAGGACACACACAACTTGTATTTAAAGTACAGAAGTAGTAAATGTAAAAACTATTGTTTAAATGAACATACCGTTTTAATGTCAGAACTGTTCATTTATCTTTGTTACTTATCTGTGGAACTTTAAAAAAGCGTGGTAAGTAACGTGCAAGGTTGCACAATACAAATATATATATATTATACATTACCGAGCTAAATCATGAAACATTTGTTCATGTGAATCGACTGAGGTTTTAATCTGCTTGGAAACAACAAGAGTAATTTTGAATAATTATTTGTATTTTATTTAGCTATACAGAAAGAAGCTTCGATAATAAAAAAACAACATATTATTGAATAGGAGAAAAAGAAAAGAACGCATGACGACTGACACTGGTTTTTATTTAATTTCAACCAATTCAAAAAATTTCCGACGCAAACATCATGCGCACTTTCACTTAATATCAGATAATCTAAAACAACTTCTGACATAAGCGCATACTACGTTTAAGATAAAAAGGAAAAGATAGAACATAATAACAATGCATTAAATATTAATGCACTAACTTTATAAACGTAGTGTGTGAATCAGCACATAAAAAAAACCCATGGTTTGGTTTGTTTTTAATTTCGCGCAAAGCTACACGAGGGCTGTCTGCACTAGCCATCCCTAATTTATCAGTATAAGACTAGAGAGAAGGCAGCTAGTCATCACCACCCACCGCTAACTCTTGAGCTACTCTTTTACCAATGAATAGTGCGATTGACCGTCACTTATAACGCTCCCACGGCTGAAAGGGCGAGTATGTTTGGTGTGAAAGGGATTCTAACCCACGACACTCGGATTACTAGTAGAGTGCCTTAACCAGCTGGCCATGCCGGGCCGTAAAAACCATGATCTATGATATTTTTCACAATGTTTTCAAAGGTTGATTTTATTTTCTAATAAGCTCTCGTCTAAATTTTAGATATTAACCTACACGGGTTTAGCACATGCAGTAATCTCAACATAGATTTTCAAGCAACTACAATATATTTCTCAAGGAATAATTGGGCGATAGATAAAAAATAATAAATTTAAAAGGTTACTTTACTGTACATTAATGAAAATTAATGTTATACCATAAAAAAACTTTAAAGTGTTAATAGCTTATGGCTGATAAAATAGTTTCGAAGTATATCTCATGAATTAGTTTCTTTACAAACAATTTAACACCACAAGGTATTAAGACTAGCGAAATAAAACATAAATAATATAACACAATTTACACCAAGTGAATGTTTTGCCGAACTGTAAAGCCATATTATATACATAATAGCAAAGGACTGTTTTACATTGAGGAGGGGTGAAGTAGTTGTCCGATTAGGCAGAAATATGGAATTTTATTCAATTGTTCAGCAGTAGAAAACCTGAAAGGACAAAAAAATTCTTAAATTTAATTTCTCAGTGACATTTTACTACCACCTCTTATTCTAGATGGCTCTACATATTAAATCCAGTGACTGCCAGAAATGCCTCGATGACATATATAAACTTTTGAGTGCCAAGTGTGTGAGAGGTATTGCATACTAATATAGGAATGTACGTTTCATACGCTCTAATGGTTATTCTTATAAATGTTTGTGTGTATGTCAAGACAGCTTTCTGTTAGTTTTATAACCAATGATGAATTGTTTCATCGATTAATTTATTTTTGTTTCAGAATTTTGCATAAAGCTACACAACTTTATGAGTAATGCACATAATTGTTCCTAATTATGAACTGATAGATTAGAGCGAAGGCCTGTTACTTAGTCATAACCATCTTTTGTCTGATCAAATAGCAAGATTTGGCCAATACTCTTAAAGCGCACACATGCTTCCAAAGTGCGGAGGGTGTTCTTGCAGCAAAGAGTTGAGACAACTATTCCATTGGATAACACAATACTTTTGGTTGGTTCCGTCGAATAACAGTTTATAGTTTATCCATTCAAAATTAGGGACGGACAATGCTAGCTTTGTGCAAGTTTGTGCAAATATTCGAAACAAACCAAACTGTTAATCGTTTTAAGAAATGGAAGTTTTAAGAACTAGAAAAGAAAAATGTATGTAAGAATAAAACCGTGATGAAAGCTAAAGGTTAGAGCCATAAGATTAGTAGTTACTACGTAATTACACACGTACTTAGAAACTGATCTGGGATTATATGCATGTAATTTCGATGGATAAATGATTTAAATTAATGCGAAACATGTTAATTTTAACTTGGTTAAATAAAACCTAACTGCTCAGAAATGATCAGATTTTACAGATTTTTACTTATTACAATAAGTTACTCAGATAAATAGAAAATTAAGACCACGATCTAATTCACGATTCTAAGTTCTAAACTGTCACTTCTTTTTCAAGTGAATTAAAACTTAGCCATCAAAGTCTTCATACGAATGGTGATATATAAAAATGTCTTATTGAGCATTATATGTTCGAAGAGCTGATATATTTAAACTTATCGTAACTATGAGAACCTTCTATTGGTAACATACAGTGTGACCTGAATAATCGACGAAACGTAGGCCAAAGTATGCCGTTTCCAACAAATTCAGGTGCTTGAAGACGACATCTAGAAGGTCTTGGCCTCTAGTGGTTCCCTGTTAAAAGAAGGAAAAAAAGAAAGAAAAAATGAAAACTAATCTTATGTTAAAAAGTGTCGGGCTGTGATGCAATTAATCTTTCTGATTAACTGACATTGAAATATGAACGTGGTTTCCACTTAACCATTAATGCTATTACCTGATGTTTTCCACTGGGAGCACTTAAGCAAAGTTCTTACAGTAAACACCTTTTTTAAGTAGGATCATTATTCTATTTACATCTCTTTGTGTTCTTCATGAGTATCAAGATAGGAGTAACAGGGAGTAGAAATTATCTACCAATCAAATTGCACACCTACAACCCGAATAGACAGGACGATTAATTAGAGCAAATTGTTTTCGCATCGCTTTAACGTAGGCTAATAAGTCATACCAACCTAAGTATGGCAGAAGTAGAGGTTGTGAGCATGAGCAGAATACGTTAAGTTAGGGTAAAAAATATCTTAGCACTAATATTAATTATTTTGTTGGGTTATATGTAAAAATCTTGAAGCACAGTTGGTTGTTCAAGGAAAATAATTACTTATACAAAACGAAGAAAATATATCCAAACCTATATTTGCTTTTCATATTATCACTTGGCATTGATAAAACACTATTCTTAGACTATTATTGTTTTTGAATAATTTACTGTATTGCTTAAAGGCCTTAACGCAAAATGCAATATATGTGTATGTATGTAATGTGATAAAATATATATATGTAACTAAGATGGCTTCAAATGTGATCTAGTGATTATATGCCGGCGACACAGAAGTTCAAGGTTCGAACCTACGTATGTCACCAAACACATTTTGCACTTTCAACTGTGTTTGCATATTTAAAGTAACAATTAGTTCCTTTATTCGTTTAAAACTAAAAGCACAGGTGGTGTCTTCTGGTTATCCTTATTCTAGTCAGTATTTTAAATTAGAAATGGTTATGTTTCAAACACATACTAACAACTCATAATCGGGACGGCTATGCTTAAAACTTGGGATTTTTGTTTATTTGAAGTCAAGCATAGCACAAAGATACATAATGGGTTGTCTAGGCTCTGCCCACTGTGGGTATGGAAACCCGGTTTCTAGAGTTGTAAGTCCACATACATACTATTGTGCCATTGGGTTTTTTTGATCTGGTGGTTTTAATTCATGTGTTGTTAAATATCAAATGAATGTTAGAGTATTTCTGTTTAGGTGTGAATAAACGTGTCCACATAAACACCATGCATAACATTGTAAGGTCAACGACGTTTAAATGTATTATGAGGTGATCGAGAGCTACAAAATTAGTTTCAAGGAGAATCAGTTGCAGACTATAAGGTACTAATACGATAGCTAAAAGAGTCCTCACATATGTTAAGATACTGCGGATGTACACAAAGTATTCCACCTTTATTTAAAGTTATTATAGAACTATATTCTGCTCAGCTACATGTGGAAAATTCGGATGTCATCAAGTAAAGATTTCTGGACGACAACTCCACCTGTGGAAAGCGTTAAGAATTGTAGGACTGAGTTTTCTTTATTCTCTTTATTTGTGCTCCAAAATACTTCTTTTATATAGAAATGAATGTCGAGTTGGTAATATCTGTTCTGAAAAATTGTCTTCAATCGGTAGTTTTTATTGCATAGATGTACAAATTCATTTGGAGGAACATCGTAGTACTTAAACCTCTTATGAACCTCTTTATTAAAAAAGTTTGATGGAAGTAAAGGCAAGTTGTGTTAACTAGCTGAAGGCTAGTAAAAGGCGAATGTGATTAAAAATATCAGTTTGAGGTAGTTAATACTGATTAATGATAGCTAAAGTAAAGAATGAATATATATCATAATACACTGCTTGAAACATTACGTTATGGAGCTATAATTTATATGGGGAGAAGCATCCAGAAATACCTAGTGATAGTGGAAAAAAACACCCGCATAAATTACTTCAGTTGCATATAAATTCCTTTTAATACTTGTATGGTCTTGAAGTAGTTAAAAGTAAACGTAACAACAAAATAGTATATACAAGTTAGAATATCCGTCAGTGGAACGGGTTAAATAAAAACTCGTTTGTAAAAAAATGATAGGAGGTTGTATTTCTGTTGTTTTTTAACATAGCAAAAATTAAAGGTACAATAAAAATGAATATGGTATCAATATATTTAAAAAACAATACTGTTTTCAAGAATTCTATCAATATGAAGTTAGACTGGGGTTTAACCATTCCTCATGACCTTTCATATGTCATCCTGCATCACTGTATCAAGTTGTGTTGATTTGGTAGAGTTTTCCAAAACTACTTACGAAATAGGAGAGGGGATCCAGTCCCCTCATGATTTTCCTCACGTTATTCTGTATCACTGTGTCATGTTTGCTATTTTAGCAGGTTTTTTTCCCGAAATTAGATGGGGTTCAAACTCACCCTCATGACATCCTTTTTCACCCTGACAAGTTGAGTGGATTTAGAAATGTGGAAACATATTAAGGAACAGATGGTTGAAAGGTGTGGATAAACATAAAGAAACTTAACTTTATATATTAGATTATTATATACACACAACTGACAAACCTCCAGTAACTAATGTGCCAATCTTAGATTTCTATCAATAGTATGCTTCCATAAATGTGAGGGTAAAGTGTAACTAAATAAACGGTAATTAAAAGGTTTGGTATATACAGTCATACATGTGACAGGTTGTAAACGGCTTCCATTTATTTTATACATACTAATGTTTACTGGATATTGAATGTGTGTGTGTGTGTCTTCTTATAGCAAAGTCACATCGAGCTATCTGCTAAGTCCACCAAGGAGAGTCAAACCCCTGATTTTAGACTCGTAAACCCGTAGACTTATCGCTATACTAACGGGGAACTCCTGCATATTGAACCAAATTTGAATGTGAGTGTAGTAAAACACGACTGAAATGTAAGAGATCAGTTTACGTGTATTATATTACTTATACACTACTAATTTTATTAGGCATAGCTTGACTAGCGTTAACTTTCTTCTCAGGATTAAATTATGCAAGGATAACGTATAAGTTTGTACTTAAGACTAGTTAACTGGCGTCTAACCAATTTATTTATTGAATACACGGTTTCAGAACATTCATTCAAGAACGTGCCAACAAGTCATGTAAATCTCTTGAGTTTTAAGTGTTAGCACAAAGTTCTTTCGTGTTCGTTTTTCTTGCAACACGCTCATTTGAAGGTGTAGGTTATATTGTAAGGGTTTCAGAAATATAAACACTGATATCAAAATTATAAGTTGTAGAGATTAGCACTAGGATGTAAATCCTAATGTTATAGCTTGAAACGTAGAGATTAACGTTGGAATTTGTGATATATATACACTTGTATTAGAGCTTAGAGAGAAGATATCAGTATCAGGTTTTTGTTAAGATAGGCAAACAAATGTTAGAACGTAGACGTACAGACACTATCTTTAGAACTTTAGAAGTGAGGGTGGTAATGTTAGAACTTTGAAGGCGTTAGACATTAAGGTTAAGCTTTTTTATTTTTTGATATGAAAATAAATGTTAAAACTTGGATGGTTTGTCTCTGTTGGTTTTGCAGCCTGTATGATAACTTAAGTGTAATTACTTAATTGCTACTGCTTTTTATTATTACAAATATTAATTAATAAAAATGTTTCCTAACAATAAGAAAAGACTAATTAACGTAATGTCAAATTATCGCCATAACCTGGGTCGTAGATTTTTTTACACCCGATGAGAGGGATGATTTTTGCAACCACTTATGTGGACTGTTAAATTTGCAAATTGGTAATCTGTGATTACATGATCCTAAAAGCTGTAAACATGCAGTCACAAAGTAACCTTGTTTCCACGATACTTGCATGTATACTTAGGCATACTGACTGATACTTATGAACTATCGCTTAGATCGAAAAGCTTAGAAGCACGCCTATATTAAAGATGTGCATTTCGACTACTGAAAAAGCCTACATCTAGGCCTAATTATGTAATTCGATTGGTACGAACACGAAAATCACAAGAACAAACACACAATTTGTAGGCCTGTGATGCAATAAAACAATTCAACAGACCAAACTGTAGGGGGGGATGATTGTATGCACCATACCCCCCCACTAAAATGAAGGGGGGATGTGTCCCACCCATCCCCCCAGGATCTACGCTCCTGGCCATAACGTTAACATAAGCATTATCGTTAGAGCTTTGGATGTGTAGACACTAACGTCACGAGTTGAGATGTAGGCACTAGTGTTAGATACTGTATTAATGGTGTAGATTTTAAGAACGTTGGATGTAGAAACACAAATTTTAGACAGTAAAAATACTATGCTACACCCCAGTCACCGTGCTGAGCTTCATACAACTCCTGTTACAAATTGTATTAGTTTTTGTTTATTAGTTTCAATAAATATTTACATGTGTTATAAATAGCGATAAATTACACGAAAAAAAAAGAAGAAATGAACCACATATTAGGAAATAAACGCTTTAAAACCTGTACACAAATCACGTACGCAAGAAAGAACCATCCTATGCATAACACCGTTTGAAGTTTCTCATTGTAAGAGTCGTTTGTTAAAATAAATTTATTTCGATAGCTGTATCTTCAAACAAAACGTATTTACAGTATAAATTGTATAAGTGAAACTTGTAGCAGTATACACCATTATGAACAAGTGCCTGCTTACTTTTGTTATACATCTATTTCAATTGTTTTTATTTTTGTATAATCAAATTAAAGTGACATTGTGGTTTTAATATTTGTCAATTCGACTTTAATAAACATTCTAAAACTGAAAGAATTGTTCATACTCAAATAACAGCTTCTAATTTTTTATTGTTTGTACATTACATTAACTTATTTTTCACATCATGAAATTTCGTGTAACTTGTATTATTTCATGTATTATTCTAAGAAAAAAAAAACTTTCAAATTAGGTTAAATAGATGAGAATTCTTAACATTGTACATTTGCTTACAACAAACTTGAAAAATTACTAATGCATGAATATGCAGTGCGTAAACTAATATGTAAATTAGTTTTTTTTTAATGGGACAAACCGTTGAAAAGTAGGTAAACATAAAATCCGTGAGTACCGGTGTCAGCTGGTAACCTAAATCTACCTATCCATCCACCCATGTGAGTGTGTAATACACAAGTTTATATTACCAAAAAGTTAAAAAAACAAACAAACACAGTCTGTATCAAGAACTCGTTTCTCTTGTTTGAAACAGACTACATATTATATCGTGAAACTTAACGCACGGTCCCTTAAAATTTCAGACATGTAAACAGTACAATCTCATAACACTTGTATGTGTAGGCAATATGTGGAGAGTAATGGTTTTCTCGAATGACAGCTCGTCATGAATCTTTCACACAACACCTAATTAAACCGTAGGATCATAACTACCCAACGTCTGTTGGACACTTTGCCATTTCTGGAAGTTGTGTTACTTCGTAAAAGCAGATAACAGAAAATACTGGAGGTGGTAGTAACATACTGAAGGGTATCTAAGGATGGTAATCAAATAACAAAATCCTGTTTTGTGCTTACTTAGTGATCAGAGTTTGAAGTTAGAATGTAGGCAGTAAAACAGAAGTAAATGATAGTTTGTAAGATATCAAACATCGAAACGCCTGCGCAAGATAAGATATTTCTTGAGGTTCAGATCTAGACGCTATAAATAATTATTTGTACTTTAATACACAACCCTTTGCATAAAAGCTGTTAAAAGTACGTATTATTTCAAATATTTAATAGCAAAATATACAGTCATATGCATCATACTGTCAGCAATAGAATTTTTAAGGTGCGTGTGTGTTTTTTCATATTTTTTCGCGTGTTTTATCATATAAGTTCATTTAATGTTTCAAGAAAATCAGCTTTATGTCAGGATCATTGTTGTTTGTAGTTAAGCACAAAGCTACACAGTGGGATATCTGTGCTCTGGCTATCACGGGTATCGAAACCCGGTTTATAGAGTCGTAACTCCCCAGACATACCTCTGTGCCACTGGGGGCATTGTATCAAAGAAAGAGATCCATTTTTACACTTTCATATAAGTGTCATAAATGTTTTAGCAGCTTATAGTGTTTACTGAAGGCACTTAAGTATTTTGGTGATAGAAAATTAAAACGTTTATTTTCCTGATAAAAATATCAAAACATTAAATTAACTTTTTTACCATTGCAGCCTCGCTAGGTCCAAAAATACCAACTGAAATAAGTTTATTATTATTATTATTTTCATTTAGAAAGCAGGTGTTATTTTCTCTAAGTTAATTGCCCAAATGTCATGAAAGTTGTTAAAGCGTGCAAACTAATACAGCTACATAGGAATGGATAAAAAGTTTTACAGTTCATTAGATAGTTTGCTTATTCAAACAAGAAGTTTTAATTGTTCGTTAACCATTAAATGCATGTTCTAAAAATATACTGTAAATTGCGACTTCGACTTTGTAAACTTTAATCAAGAGAAACAGAAATATTCAGCTTATAATTTTGTGAAAAAACATATAATTTGATCCTCGCAATTCACGTACGTTGAGAGTTTTAAGCGCAACGTACGAGTTTTCTAAGATTGATATAATAAGCTAATACAGTTTTGACTTTAAAAACTGGCATAAATCTTTGGTTTCGAAAATACGTAGCGATTATGTTGTTGTAATGTTCATATATTTCTCTACTCACTAGTACCTCTGTTCAAGGTTCGGTATGGCCAGGTGGTTAAGACACTCAACTCGTAATCCAAGGGTCGCGGGTTCGAATCCCCGTCACGCCAAACATGCTCGCCCTTTCAGCCGTAGGGGCGTTATAATATGACAATCAGACCCATTATTCGTTGGTAAAAGAGTATCCCAAGAGTTGGCGGTGGGCGGTGATGACTAGCTACCTTTTCTCTTGTCTTACACTGCTAAATTAAGGACGGCTAGCGCAAATAGCTCTCGTGTAGCTTTGCGCGAAATTCAAAACAAAATAAACCTCTGTTCAAAGTGGGAAAACAGTAAGTGATGCCAATATTTCTATTAAACGCCCCCCAGTGGCACAGTGGTATGTCTGCGGACTTACACGATAAAAACCGGGTTTCGATACCCGTGGTGGGCAGAGCACAGATAGCCCATTGTGTAGCTTTGTGCTTAACTCAAAAACAACAAAACAATTACTTATAATTTATCGTGACATTTTTGAACAATATACAGGTGCAAACCGAAACGCTTGTTTTTTTAAATACTGTTAGAATTTATACTGTTTAAACTCTTGCACAGAACTTTGTTTCTTTTACTTTCACTCTGTGGCTCAGCTCTAAGTCTGAAGGCTTAGAACGTTAAAACGTTAAAACCCATGTTTCGATAGTTCTAGTGGGCACAGCAGATACAGCCCATTGTATAGTTTTGTACTTAACAAAGAAACTGTATTGTTATTACTTTCTCAGTGCAAAGCAACACATTGGATTATCTGCACTCTGTCCACTACGGGGAATAGAAATCCGGACTTCTAATCTATAAGTCAGTAAACCTACCACCGTTCCATCTGCAAATAGTTTTATTTCATCAAAATTTTGAATTACACTTTAATATGATGTAGAACTACGTGAATCTCTGTAAAAATTCTTTTCTTGGGTGATGAAATGAAACTAAGTTGACTTTCGAGGTTATTACTGCTCTTTTAAAAACAAACACCAAAAGTAAGATTTAAAGGTAACCTTAGTAATTTGTGACATTGCGAAGGTGGTAGGTGCGATATTAAATTTCAGTTCTCAATAAATAAAACTGCAGTACACTGTTTCTCAAATCTCTTCAATAAAGATGTAGATATAGGTACCCCGTTAACAAGAACAAATGTTAAGCCTAAATGATAAGTTTTATGCCTAGACGAAGAACACTTGCTGAGTCAATCTTAGTACTTGCAAATAGTTTGAGTGTTTGTAAAATCACGACCGTAAAAAAAAAATATTGTCTAATCCATTTAGAATATTTTAGTTCCAATTTCTATTGATCTATGACTTTTGCCTCATCTTTTCTAACAAGCATCCCCCCCCTTCACCCTCTGTGGCACATGCTTGATTTCATGCTTCAGAAGCCCCTTTGAAAGCTAGCTTGATCTAACGAATCGAATGATTTACTCGGATAATTTAGATAACTTGAAGGGTATAATTCAGACTCTGAATTCTCATAAAATTTATTTGATACATATCAATGTCATGTCATTCCAGTTGATAGAATACAAAGTGTTAGAAACAAGTTGTGAATATCGATATTTATATTTGACAAAACGATTAAATTAAAATTTGTGATGATATTTTTACTATGACAAGAAAAAAAACTTATAAAATAATGTCATTCACCCCTCTTCTCTTCAGTTCATTTATTAAAGCAAATTGAACATCTGATCTTATCATGTGATATGGAATGCAAATGGTTTCTCATTCATCGTACATTTCTAAATGAACCTTTCCTAGAAATGGCTTTACAGTTCATGACATAATCAGTCGCCTTTAGTATGAAATAGTTACCACGAACAGCAAAGGTTACTAGCATCGTTGTTGAATACTGAACATCAGGGTATTGATAAGCTCTTGAAGAATTTTCGACTACTTCTCTCGAAGAACCGTGTCTAAAACACCTTGAAAAAATTTAATGCATCTACAAAGAGCATCCATACGTGGCCAGCGGAAGTACAATGAATGTGCAAAACACACCATTTGGTCTTCGAGAAATGGGCCGACCAGTTTAGTACAGTGGAGACGAACATTGTTAGACAGACATCAGGCTGCAGTGAGGACCAATTAAACCTAAGTATGGAAGCTTAAAACTGTCTCTCCTATAATGTTAATATTCCACAGGATGTAGAGGTCGCTACATTTACCTGTACTTTACTGTATGTTTCTCCAAGAAATAAATAAAATACAGTATTTAGCTTCACTATAATCGAGTACAAGTCTTATCTGTCCGCTACAAACATTAGTATGTGTATTGTGGGTCTACTAAATGTGTCTTTGATATTAAAATAGTCTCAAATTTTCTCCGTATTGCTTGTTTAATTGAAATTAAGCACAAAGCTACATAATGGGCTAACTATATTCTGTCCACCATGGATATCAAAACATGATTTTTAGGGTTGTTAACCTGCAGACACAACTCTGGGCCACTGGGTTGTTTTTCTGTACTAATACATTGTAGGTACAATACACATCACTGTTTTATGAAGTCTGTTAGAACAATTATACCCAAACATGTAGTTGCTGGCTTTAATTGGCTGCGACTCATTTGTCTGGTGACTCTTCACGTGAGAAAAACATCCAAATGTCTCCGTTCAAACCCTTTTAAGGCTCATTTACAATTTTCAACACTTTAATCTTTGCGATGCGCTTGAAAGTGAGAAATGAGACAAGACTATTTAATTTTTTGTATCACTATCCAGACATACATACATACATGACATAGACTATATCATTGGTCATCAGATACCTGAGGTATTTAAAATGAGCTGAGGGAGGAAATAACTACATTTTTTTGTAATAGTGGTTTTATATTGATATAGCTATACCATGATTGTTTTATTTAGTGTCCATGGTGAAAATAAATGCCAGTTTTTCTTTAAAGGACTTCGCATTTCGCGAAGAAAAATACTAAGAAAAATAAGTATTACATGGATGTGAATGTATCTCTGTCTGCATGTTACACAAAATACTAACACAATTATTTCTTGATCAGCTTATCATTATGTCACATATCCTAGTCTGTCAAAAGGATATGGCACTGAGGTCCAAAGATAGGGTAAAGCTTTTTTTATATTTTTATTTTTAACGGTGAAAATATAAGCATTGTTTTTTATCAAGATCTCAGACTCCTTAAAATAGAAATTGACTTGCTTGTTAGAGTTAGTTTTATTAAATTACTTTTACTTATTTAATATTATGGTTTTATGGTCAGTTGTAGTTGATGTATATATATATATATATATTTCACACACAAGTTATTTACTCTTTTGAAACTTCAGATGACCTAATTCTATTGTTGTTTTTTTGAGGAATTATAATTTAAGTTCTTGCCAGTTTCTTATTTATTGTTTTTGTATGAAAACAAAACTATTCCGAAAGGTATTTTCATTTGGGGAACTTGTAGATGTAGTGAAATTAAAGAATTTTTAATGCTGCTTGAAAAAGTTCAATTTGATTTGAATTACACAAATATTCAAGTTATTTCTCTCTCTCTCTCCACACACATTTGTGTGTGTGCGTTTTAAAGTTAGTTACCTAAACACATTAAAAAATCTCATTTATAAACACGTAAAAACAAATTAGTACAAGTTCTGCTAACTTTTGGTACGTGTAACAAAAGTCTGAAAAAATTCAGTTAATTACCAATTACTGTGCTGTGTTTGAATCCACTTCTTCACGTTTGTGCTTTCACGTACAAGTATCTTCGAAAGATTTAGTACCTTCTACTAAATATCACAATTATCACAATTTTAAGCAATTGTATGTAGTAATAAAAGGAAGATTGAAACAAAATAACAACAGACAATTGCTTAGAGCAGTGGTTTCGTCAACCTGTTACACAGGTTATCCACAGGGCGAGATGAAGGTAACGGTTACATTGAAGTGACCAATGCTCCTTTCCATCGACTCTGTGTATATACTTTAAACTATTACACTTTTTACTTCACATTCCAAACAATTCAAGATGAAAAGGGGTACGACTGTGCCAGCTTTATGAAAACGTACTCAATTACGTAGAACACGATACTCATGTCTATCATTAGTGATGTAGTCACTTTAGAGTCAAAAAAGCTTGCATTTGACATGGTGTTCAGCCGAGGAAAATTATACACCCTCTACAGCCATCCTTATATACAGCTGTATATTTTGCTGGCATCTGTAATTTAATATGTATAAATATTTATAATTGAAGCATACTCTGTTGCACTAAGGAACCGGTTTCAAGACAGAAACTGGATCTATAAATTCTAAATGTTATCATGAATTATTTGGAGAATGGATATCAATCATAAATAACTTATTGCCTTTCCTTAATTATAATACTTTAGTTATGTTCACCTTTTTGTTTCATTTGTTTTCACGTTAAATTTTGTTTACCTTTTGGTAACTTTTGACTTTCCCAACTACTTAAAATCGTTGTTATTCTTAGGTTCATGGATACCTCTCGTGAGGTCCCTTGAAGGTCGTATAACGATAGCCTAAAAACATATGCAAAAATGGAGTAAGAATTCATGTCCTGATTTGGGACAGAGCTAGTTGTAAATTCTGTTGTGGTCTTAAAAATTGCATTGGGATAATACAAGAAATAATGATAAAATATTTGCTTCTTTACCATAAAAAAACAGCAAAAAAACACAAGCGTTTCATCATGTTGTTTCAAAAGGGGCGATGTGTATAAA
Organism: Tachypleus tridentatus; assembly: GCF_004210375.1. NCBI lineage: Eukaryota > Metazoa > Arthropoda > Merostomata > Xiphosura > Limulidae > Tachypleus > Tachypleus tridentatus. The sequence goes on from NC_134828.1 coordinate 96,082,653, forward strand.
AAGTAGTAGTTAAGGCAACGATAACAGTTCATGTACTAATTGGCTATCGCAGAGATGTCTATGACGTAAGAGAGGTGGATATCAATTCAAGTACTAATTGGCTATCGCAGACATGCATATAACGTAAGAGAGGTACCACCTGTAAAAGACAGTTAAAGATTGTTGCAAGAGGGAACTTGTGAAACGATAATTTTATTACTTCATACGTTCGAAAACACCTAAAAAAGTGGGTGTGATAGCACCTTATCAATCAAATTCTGATATTACCTTGATGAAAATATCATGCTGGTTATCAACTCATTAAATTACGACAGGTTTCATAAATTAACCTTCATAGTCAAATTTCTAAAACAATGGTGATATATGATCTTTCAATGGTTAATTGTTAAATTATTATAAGTTTCAGAAATTAACCTACATAATTAGCTTTCTATGTTAGTAGTGATATGATCTGTTGGACTTTACTTTTATTGATTTATACAAAAATGTTTTAACCCCTGTATAGGCTAATATTCTTTGCTTTACTTCTCAAAAGGATTTGCGAAACATAACAAATGATGTTTTCTTTCTACCTGTTATGTTAAACTGCTTCGATAAATTACTTATTTAAAAATATTTAATCCAATTAGTGATTTGCTACATTTTTAAGTCTTAAAAATATTATTTCCCCATTAAAACAACTAAGCTGAACAATTAACTCCATTCTATCTATCATAAATACAATATTTAAATTTTAGTAAAATGTAATTATTTATTACACGCAAAGAAAATATTATTAGACAGAATGAATTTCATCATTGCCGCAACTTCAAAACGTTAAATCTGATTTATGATTCTTATTTATCAGCAGTTTAGTATTGTAATGGATTTACTAAACTACCATTGAGCAGTTTAACAGCATTAAAACCCGCCATTACCAACACTACCACGTCAGTAGAAGTATTGAAATGATATATAGACGAAGATACTTCTTTCGTACCGTTGACTGGAGCACGTGGACGGCTCTTGCCACTGTACTTTGTGAATTATCAACTATTACAAAATGCTGTACTTTGCTTATCATGGCTGGCATACTTTGTTGCATACTTCTTTCTGGATGGTCCTGATGCCCCAGATTAATGAATATTAATTTGTTAAATACTAGGGATATCCCTGAATATCTTTTAAAACTCAAAGTCACCAACATTAATAAATCTTTATCAACTAAATGTATGTATATTTTCTAAAGAGATGTTACAGATTATTTTTAAAAGCGAGTTTCAGTAAGATCATACGATTTACAAAATGCAAACATCAATACATGACACCTAATAAGACAACAAAATGTCTATCTAGGAATTAACAGTTTTTCGTTGAAAATACCTTTAACTTATGGTATGTACTTATATACATATCAATGGATATCTTCTTGGAAAATATTAAATATGGATGTAGTTTTAGCAGCTTATATTTAATGCTTTCCCAAACAGATTTTTGGTTCAGTATGGTTTGAATTTCTCGCAAAGCTACACGAGGGTATCTGCGCTAGCCGTCCCTAATTTAGCAGTGTAAGACCAGATGGGAAACCAGCTAGTCATCACCACCCACTGCGAACACTTCGCCTACTCTCTTACCAACGTATAGTGGGATTTAATCGTCACACTATAACGTCCCTACGGCTGAAAGGACGAGCATGTTTGGTGTAACGGGTATTGGTTCAGATATGTAAAACTTTACCAATGAAATATAAACGAAGTTTCAATTTATTTGCATAATTGAGGTACTTGGAATTTTTATATGTGGTGCAGGTTGAATGGAATAACACATTTCACTACAAAGCCATGGTGATGGTTGTTTTTGTTTTAGCGCAATGTTATATAATACCCTATATGTCTTCTATCAGTCAAGTGCGAAAATGAACTTTAAATTTTTGTAATCTCAAAACGTTATAAATGATTTATCGAGAGACATAAAACATTGGACATGTATTTAATTTGCGATACACAAAAACGTATTCCAAGCTATTTACATTTGTAAAAATTAGTATCCTAGATTGCGTTCAGTTATTGGAGTTATTTAAATGTCACATTTAACACCTACTGTTAGAATGCACGTAAATGATAAAATCAGTGTTAAGTAAAAGAATGCATTTATTATATTACATTTCAGATTAGAGGTCCATCATTACTCTATGGACTTTACCTCTCATACTTTAAGTTATAAAAATTTGCTTTTTTTCACTGAGATAAAAAACAACGTTTTTCCTTTCATTACCTATAGCAGAACAAAAAAGTGCATTAGAAAAAAAAACACCCATGTTTGCCTCCGGCGTGCCTAAACGTATGCTTTCTTACCTACTTATCGTTTTGCAATGCCAAACTTGAAGGCAGAAAACGGGGGACCCACTACCTGTGCCCAGTTGCAATCCTAATTTTTTTTTTTATTCAAACATAATTATCTAACCGTCAATTGTAGTTCAAAAACACCCTATTCTGCCTTTGGTGTTACATTTTATTTTTTTATACTCTTCTGTTGTATCAAATTCATCGTTTTCATTTAAAATAAAGGCTCAATTTACATTTGTTTAATTTTTTATATTATAATGCAAAAAAACGTGTGAAAAATATGTAACGCATATAACCAGTAATAATTTAACTTTTAGCCTTTGAAATATAGGCTGCAAAACCACAACTCTCGTGGACATAATTTGGAACAAACCTGCTTGACGAGATTTTGAATACCTTTTAACCTGCCATAACTAATCGTTTAAGAGTGAATAAATCAACACGGCCTCACACTCATTGTATAAATATTTTTTCGCAAATTGTTATTAATCATTCACGTCAACTAAATTAAGCATTTTCAATTACACACCTTCAAATATAAAAGGGTTCATTTCAACAATGTATTCTGCCTGTCTGTTTACACAGTATAAGCATGTTTTTCCAAAAGTAAGGAAGGTTACATTTATAAAATGCAATAAACTTTCTGACAACATATGAACCTTTAATAATGAAGGATTTATTTCAAACTAGTGAAAAATTTCAGCTAAACTTCTTTCCTTTGTAACAACAGTTGTAATTTGGCACAATGCAAACCTGGAAAGCTTAGAGAAATGCACAATGTCACCCTAAACATAACTTCCACACGTAGTTGAGGGCATACAAACACGCTAATAAAAACATTAAACAAGTAAACATTCTCTTTAGCAAAGAGACAAATGTGTAAGTCATAATAGAGAAAATAAAGCAACTGAAATACTAGTCGTAATAATAGGGCAACTGGATACAACTGATTAGTATGTACATAATTAAAAAACTAACACGTGCGCGCTCGTTGGGGTAATTTACGAACAAATGGAATTAGGACCAATAAATTATGGGCGACGTCACCATATGTGAGTGAAAAATACTTTAAAGTTCAGTAAACGTTGCAAAAATAATATTAGGAACACAAAAGTAGGAACGACGCCATCATATGGGTAAGGAAGGGAATGTAAATAGTACTGCACATTGCAAAGGGAAATGTTATCAGGTCGTCCTATAAATAATGTCTGAAAATTTAATACAGGAAGTGCATCATTATTTCTGTCTTTGTAGAAGGCTTTAATAACTAAAATATGTAGTAAAACGTGTATAAAAATGTTCAGACAAATAAAAGGAACTAACCCAACTCCACTTTTTTAGATAATTAACCAAATAAACCCATATGATGATCGATGTGTCTGAGGACCACATTAGACATATAATGTTTTATGAGTTTACAAAAGGTAATAGTGCAGCAGAAACTACATGAAACATTCAAGGTGTTTATGATGCGAAGTCTCTCAATGAAAGAAAATGTCAAAGGTGGTTTCAGAATTTCAGATTAGGTGACTACAGCTTAAGTGATGTGCCACGTTCAGGTCGTCCTGTTGAGTTTAATGATGACTTGCTGCTGGCTGCACTTGATGAAGATTGTGCTGTAACAGTTGAAGAATTAGCACAAACTTAATTCAACTCATTCAATAATTCACCGTCGTCTGCAACAGCTTGGCAAGGTGTCAAATCATGGGGGACCCATTTTCCAAGTTTTTACACCTTTTCAAGTTATTCCAACCTTTGAGCAAGAGTGGACATTTGCACTTCTCTGTACTCTCGTGAACGTAATTCACTTTTTTTTTTTTTGGAAAAGCTAGTGACTGGAGATGAAAAATGGATATTTTATAAAAATTTAAGCACCACAGGCAATGGCTCAGTGCAGGTAAGCTGGCTAAAGCACAGCACAAAATGGACCTCCATCTTAGGAAGTCTTGTTAAACGTTTGGTGGGATATTGTTGGTTTGATCCATTTTGAGTTACTGTCACTCAATGTAACAACTACATCAAACTTCTATTTTCAACAGTTAGAGCGCTTGAATGTTGCATTGAAGAAAATAGACCTGCTTTGATCACTCGTAAAGGTGTTACACCAGGATAATGCACGGCCCCATACAGCAAGGAACGCATCTGCAAAGATCAAGGAGTGCATGTGTTTTTCTTATATTCTTATAGCAAAGCCACATCAGGCTATCTGCTGAGCCCATCGAGGGGAATAGAACCCCCGATTTTAGCGTTGTAAATCCGTAGACTTACCGCTGTACTAGTAAGGGGCGTGTTGTAACTCTATAGACTTCTCGCCGCTGTACTAGCGGGGGGGGGGAAAGGCGTGTTGTAACTCCGTAGACTTACCGCTGTACTAGCGGGGGGTACAGGTAGATTGAAGAGCTAGAGTGGGAAAAACTTCCACATCTTCCTTATTCTCCAGACCTTGCCCCATCTGATTATCATCTATTCCGAAGTTTGCAGAACTATTTTAATGATAAAGAGCTTGGAACACTTGAAGATGTCAAAACTATCTTCCCTACATTCTTTTTCTCCAAAGCCCAAAAATTTTATACAAGTGGCATTCAGAAGCTTGTGAATTGTTGGTAGGAAGTAATTAATAATAATGTAACATACATTACTGGTTAAATAATATTAAAATGTTTGAAATCCTTTCTCTTTTTCTGAACCTAAAATCAGACATTACTTAAGGGATGACCTGATATTTAGGGAAATGATTTGTCATTTCTCAGAGCTTCACCTCAAGCAGCAAGCAGTGTTTATATGTTAATATTGAATGTGCAAATTTCTTCAGTTCTTTATAGTAATTTAGAGTACCGATACTGTTACTGTTATTGAGTTTTAAGTTGCCATCAAATATACTTTAACGTCTTGTAAGGTATTGCACAGATAATAAGCTGTAATTAAAACATATTTTTCCCAAAACATAGGTTTTGGTCTGATGTCTCTTACACGATAAGTCGATCGGTTTATCAACTTTTTACTACATTTACCTCAAAGTATCTTTTGTACTAGAATTATTTGGCGGTAAGCACATTTTGTGAAACAGTATTAACCCACATAAGATTAACCTCGCAGTCATTTAGAGGTCCGTTTCGGCTATTACGTTCGTTCAGAACTCTACGTACCTAACTTATTAAATTACTTTACTTAACTACTTTAAACACATATCATATACATTTTATGAACTGTGCATCCAAATAGAAGAACAGCACGCTAAAAAGTTTCCCACACGGAGCATCAGTTTTCGCTTTAACAAAAAATCTATAGTGCAAAAAACGAATAAAAGCTTAGGTAAAAATAATTTCTTGTAAGAAGGTTGTACCAGACAATCTTAAGTTGAGAAAATTGGAGGCTTCGTGTTAACATATATCATCAGCACGGAATCTAGACATCAAACGATAAATAAGCTGTTTTAGCAAGTTACTTTTTAGATGCATGAATTTATTTATTTTAATGAAAGAGAAATTTTGTTACAATAAAAGTATCAACGTTTCTTACTTGAGAAAGAAACAAACTCGGTATTTATTTTGCTTTTCTTATGGTTCATCGTAACATTTTACTGAGTTATGAAAAAATAGGTAAAATTATATATTGAAATACATGTGTATTATAAAAATAATAAACTAAATGGCAAGAACTTCAGTTAAAAGAATCAACTTAATCAAATAACAGGAACGTTAGATGGTAAAATGGTTTTATTTCGCTGTTTATTGACTAACGCATTGTTAGCTAAAAGTAGTTGTGCTAAAGAGAAAAAACTGGAATGATTTGGTTTTATTTAAATTTTTCGCAAAGCTACACGAGGGTTATCTGCGTTACCTAATTTAGTAGTGTAAGACTAGAGGAAAGGCAGCTAATAATCTCCATTCACCGCTAAATCTTGAGCTATTCTTTTAGCAACGAATAGTGGAGTTAACCGTAAATCATAACTTCCCCACAATTGAAAGAGCAAGCATGTTAGATGTGAGAGAATTTGAGCTTGCAACCCTTAGAGAGCGAGTCGAGCGCCCTAACCACCTGGTCATGCTAAGCCCATTGTTTGTAGGGCTAGATTTAATAAACTTGAGGATGCTGAAGTTCGTATATTGGCATTTATCTACAACTCTTGTCGAAATTGACAACAATATTTACGAAAAGTTTATTTGAAGGTAGTTATATTTGATAGAGTTTGAATATTGGAAATTATATTTTGGTAAAATATGTACATTATCTATTTCTTTTAGCAAGATTTTTGTTATTATCAGTTACTTCCAATAGCTAGAATTTACATTGTGGCAGCTATCTGTGACTAGAGTTTCTATACTGGTAATTAGTTATCTGTTACTCGAGCATATTTATTTCTAGTTCCTCAAACAGCTAGAGTTTCTATACTGGTAATTAGTTATCTGTTACTCGAGCATATTTATTTCTAGTTCCTCAAACAGCTAGAGTTTCTATACTGGTAATTAGTTATCTGTTACTCGAGCATATTTATTTCTAGTTCCTCAAACAGCTAGAGTTTGTACGTTAGTAGTTATTAAACTCTGTATATTGATAATAAACTGCAGGCTTTTAAGTGCGAAAGTAAATTGGAGAGAATAACAGAGAAAAATAATACATCAATGCAAAACTTTGAAATAAACAAATCGCCCCCTGTTGCACTAAAATTATTTTAGAAATAGAATTCTCATTTGTTTACCCACTAAAGCCACAATGGTTATGGAATTATTCTAAGCAGCGAGATAATCAATGAAAGGAGACTAAGCAACCAGTGAAAGATTTATATGACATTCAGGGATTAGTTACGAGGTAATTTGAATTTTAAGGTCAACTGTCACATCATTTAGTAAAACATTCATTAGTCGTTAGGAGAACGTTTTATTTAACCTGACATATTTACTACCATTTTGACGGTCTGAAAAAATAAGAAAATTTACTTCGTTAAAAAAAGATACAAAAAAATGAGAAAGATATTTTCATAATGGTTGCTAAATAAGCTTTAGATAAAGATACTGATAACGATAAGCAAATAGGGGGAGGGGAGGAACGGATGCTTTCCAACTGGAGAATATGTACGATTCATTTCTTTATCACCTTTACGCAAGAGAGTGAAAGTAAAAACTAATTTATCTATTAAGTACTGAACAGAATTCTATAGAACTAGCATTTCTATCCAGGTAAAAACTAATATGTAAGAATTATCCATTAAAAACCCCTACCTAATAAGTTATTCAGAAACATGACTTTTCGATTTGCAAATCTTTAACATGCAGTACAAAAATATAACAGGAACTAAAAGCACTAAATTTTAAGATAAAAAAGATGACAAGGGGAAATACCTTGATAATTGCAAACGTATAATTTTACTTGATCATGGATGGTATCATGATGAATGAAAGACACAAAAAATCAACGGTCTATTTCGTAACTCTTTTTTTTGAGCTGTAAATTAGTTAAGGTAGCATGAAAACGACAGAATTAAAGAAGCACAACAGATAAAAATTCACTGATTGCTGCAGTTCTGTTTCATGCAGACGTATCCTAACATATCACGAGTCAAGTGTGGCTTACAGTAATTATTGTGTTTAGACTATGAATCCGATTGACGGCCTGTTCTAAAAAAAAGTGTTTGTTTTGAATTTTGCGCATCAAGGGTTACCTGCGTTAACCGTCCTTAAGTTGGAAGTGATGACTGGCAGGAAGGAAGTTAGCCAACGGGAAGATGACGAGAAGTGGATTTGACTGTTCGATTATAACGCCACCACGGTTGATAGAGCTAGCATGTCTGGAAACGGTATATAAAAAAAAAAAGCCCTCCTCACTTTGATGACGTGAATTCGGCATAAAAGTGGCAATCAAATCCTTCTATTCGGTCACACAAGAGTAGCCCAATAGTTGGTGATGAGTTGTGCTCACTAATCCATCGTTTTAAAATTAGAAAGGCTATAAATAATAATTTTGAAATAATATAACATAATAGACTATCGTAACTTGTGCACCGTACAAGTATATAAGATGACATTTATTGCTTTTTATGTGATTGTGAATTGGAACAAAAAACATTAGAAAGAACATATTGAACTGTCACTCTGTGCAGCACTCTGGTGCCTCAATTGTAAGCTTCGGGTCTCACAATACTAAAATTGAAGGTTCGATTGTTGCAATAGACACAAAGCAGATATATCATGTGCTCCTTTATGTTAATAACAACAACAAAAAATTCTTTACAAGATTTGGAGAAGCACACAAACCTATATATGGTTTACATTAAGGCAGCATACATCACCATGCAAACCTCACCCATTAGGACTACAAGGTTAAATCTTCTAAGTACATTATCACAACGCCCCTACTGATTAAATGATACTTACACCACAACAGGTTGGATGGAGGAGTTATTATGAATACTAAATCGAGTCTCATAAATCGAGTTGCAATTATGTATTCATAGCGTGAAAGAAAGGAAACACAAAGAAAAACGCAGTTGCTTGCTATATATCAAAAGTGTTACTTTCATTAGTTTTATTATTTGTTTTAATAGTGTACACAAGAATGCAAGTAAAAGGTAAATACTGACCATAAATGACACGTACATAAACCATCGAAGAAAACTTTGTTCTATGATTCTAGTGGAATTTGAGCAATTAGAAATCCACGTATATCGTCTACGTAATAATATGTTATGCTGAGACAACATTCATGGATGACTATCTCAAGATGATATATCAAAGATATCAGCTTCATATCTGCCTTTAAATAAATTGCAGGATATTCTTACCGTATGTACATGAAATAAAGACTTTATAGCGAAATAACCATTGCGCTTCTACGTTATTTTTTTGAAATAACCTCCAAATTCTATACCGTAAAATACAATTAAAAATAATAATTTCAGTATGAAGTTATCTTACACGATCTGATAAAATATTCCTTGGCGAAGAATATACAAAGTAGGAGATGTTATATTTAAAAATTAAAAACATCGAAGTCACCATTAGAACTCAACGGACAATGACGTACTCGCTAACGTTAAAATACAAAGGAAAGATAGCAACAGAAAGCCATTTCGATATCAACCGAGAAACAGTTAGGTATGAATTCAAGAGAGTTTACATGATCAAAATCTTTACAATTGTCATCACAAGCAATCTTTAGTTGCTATGAGGACTGTGTAACATAACAAAAAGAACAAAACTACACCATTCTTTACCAAGTCTTATTTGTACAATGGAACTTCATGGTTTAAGTGTGACAAAAAGAACATGATCGACAGGAGGCTATGTCTAAAGAAAAGTTCATACCAAGAAAATAAAATTTTGTTATTTTTATATTATGTTCATATTTTACAAGTAAAGACTAATAATAATAAAAAAAGTAACAGCACAATTGAAAGCTAACTGTGGTGGTAATAATAAGCAGTTTCATTTTTCAATCGAACATATAGCAGTGATATTTTACGGTGTGTGTGTTTTCTTCTAGCAAAGCCACATCGGGCTATCTGCTGGGTTCATCGAGGAGATTCGAACTCCTGATTTATGTTGTAAATCCTTAGACTTACCGCTGTACCAGAGTGGGACGATGCTTTACGGAAAATACTTTCATGAACAAAAGTATAGAGTCTATTATGTAGCTTAATCTTTTACAAAAGTTTTGAAGGAAATTATCTTAAAAAACAAAACTAATGTTTAAATGTATTTAAATACATACTGGTGTTGAGAGTGGCACTTAATTGTGAGAATTTCAGAAAAATAAATTTTGAATATAACGTTGTCGCACAAAAATACCAAAAGGTCGAATACTTTACCTCATGTCAGATAATTCAATACGTGCGCCGCTTTTAAAAGAGATAAAAAAATGTAATAAAAATAAAAACTTGTCGGTTCGTTTCTAAAGTCTTCATACAGACAATACAGGCTTTTGTTATTGGTCGTAACAAGCTTTTGAAAGTACAGTATGTAATCAGAATAATGTGCATTATCATACAAAGAGGAAATCGGCAAGTTTATTGTATTCGTATTAATTTTAACTAGATACAACAGACATGACCAAGTTGGCATATGCACTGTGCAGGTGTTGTTTGAATTACATTATTTATGACAAATTTCAATGACAATGAAGAACTCGTTTCCCAAGAAAATGTCTTGGTGTTTTATTTTGGTAATTATAGTTTACAATATTATGTTTACAGGATATTACTGATATTTTTATTGGATGGATACAGATGGATTATCAGTAGCAGTAACATTATTATCCTGCAGACATCGTGAGCAGCTAACTGGTGAGTCAAGAAATAAAATAGTCTATTCAAGATTAAGTATGCTTAGAAAAATAAGATTAGAAAGTAAATAAGCTTTAAAAACTGATAAAGTAAATGACAATTTAAAAATTCACATGGGTATTAACAATATCTCGGGTACGATGGTACAAAAGAAGTTATTATACAAGTTATAATGTCATAAAACTCGGTACATGTGTAAGATTAGACCTGCATTTTAGAATCGCCTTTACAAACTGCTTATAAAATATTAAATAATTACTCTAACCACCATATGTATTTGATATTTTTGGCGTGAACTTTCGGCCCGGCATGGCCAGGTGGTTAAGGCGCTGGATTCATAATCTGAGGGTTGCAGATTCGAATCCCCTTCACGCCAAACGTGCTCGCCATTTCAGCCGTGGGTGCGATATAATCCCACTATTCGTTCGTAAAAGAGTAGCCTAAGAGTTGGCGGTGGATGGTGATGACTAGGTGACTCTCCCCTAATCTTATGCTACTAAATTAGGGATAGCTAGTGCAGATAGTCCTCGTGTAGCTTGGCGCGATGTTCCAAAACAAATAAAACATCAACTTTCTTAAAGTGAATATATGTTTAGCGAAAACCGATGTAATTGGCTATCTGCAGTATCCCAGAATTCCAGCATTACAAGGAAGCTCTCAGGTTTATAGTTGCGCTACGTGGAAAGGGGAAAGGTAGTGGTAAAATAATGTGACGAAAAGCAACTACACTATAAATTGTTACAAGGAGCACTTGCTTATTCTATCGAAGCTGTTGGAGGGCTATCAAGGTTAGCTGGCTCTAATTTAGAAGTAATACTCTAGACTGAAGGCGGACTCGCAGCACCCCTCACTAAATTTTGACTTACTTTTACCAATGAAAAAATGGAATTTACTTAACAAATTATAACTTCTTCATTACCAAATGAGAGCGAATAATCGGCGGTGGGGTTCGAACCTGCGATCCCCACAATGCGAGTCGAGTGTCTTAACCATCAGACCAAGGAGCTTGACTGATAATTTTAATAAATTATTTTTCCCTTACTCTTATCAGTATGAACATAACGTAAATCTTGTCCAATAATACGATTCTTGCATCAAGCCATTAAGAGGATAGAACGCTATGTAATCGAAACGTTTATTTTTATCAAAACTTAATTCAATTCGAAATATGACATAATTAAGAAGAATCCATAAAACTTATCCATGTGGTCTTTTCAACAATATGCTGAGGTTTTTGCAGGAAAGTGTACGGAGCAGTAAGATGAATTTGTAAAATAGTACAAAGCATTCTACGAGAGCTTTAAGCTCGGCAGGGTAAGCTAGAAGGGATGGGTGAGTAGAGGAATAGAGTTAACGTAATAGAAAAGGACAACATGAATAAAAATGTTGGAAAAATAATAGTAAAAAAACTGACTGCTTAATTGGCCCGGCACAAAGCTACAGAGCTGGATATTTGCGCTTTGTTCACCTTGGGAATCGAACCCTGGATTTTAGCATTGTAAGTGAATAAAGTTGCCATTGACCCAATGGGAGGTAAAACCCGTAAATATGCACACACATTTTGTGTTTTGAAGAATATCCTCCAGGACCGTTCAAATGATTTGAATAAGCATTTTTTCCGATAGGTTTGGTAAAACTTCTAGAACACAAACATAATAATAAAACATGTTCATCGTGGTTAACGAAGTGATAATCCGAGTAATTTTCTCCTTCCTGATTTGTAAAAATTCTTACATAACAGAAAGAAAAGAAAATTATTTTCAAAATGTAGTTGAATTATGGAAAACTGGTTATTAAAACCAAACCAGCTTTAATGAAGTTTAAATTCGCAGGCCTGTGAAATTTAACGCAATTCATCCTTACTCTCAATCTTATTAATGTAAATATAATCTTTCATGAAGCCACACTGAAGAAACACGACAACAAAATCCATAGGCGTAACGTCTGGAGAACACTGGGATCAGTTGATCAGGCCTCCTTACTCAAGCTGTCGCGACTCAACTGAGAAGTATGGATGTTTCATTACATGCGTTACGAATGCTGAGGTTCCAGTTTGAAGGGGCACTGTGTGTAGGTGTTTTCTTATAGCAAAGCTACATCGGGCTATCTGCGAGTCCATCGAAGGGAATCGAACCCTTGATTTTAGCGTTATAAAACCGTAGTCTTACCGAAGGGGAACTGTGCTGTTGGAATAACATGTTAATAACTTTCATCGATGATATAATAAACTTTAACCATTATTACTGCACACCTGGAACAAACCGTTAGTCTTTATGTTGAGCGGTTTTAACCGTATAATTTTCTGTAAAAAAGGTTCCGAATACTGAGATCACTTATAAAAATACAGTTATATATAACACGTGATTAACGTTAACGATCAAAAGAACCGATAATGATAAATGTTATCTCAGAGGTGTGTGTATATATGCATTGAAAGTTTCCATACAAACTTTTATTCCAGGTTTTGTGGGATGGTTATATAAATTTAATGAAGCTAGGCCCACAAGAAACTATCAATACATGAATTACTTGAGTTTTTAATCCGCCTACCACAATGTGGGCGTATCCAATCTTTCTGACCAGAGTATGGGGTGAGTGTAATAAAAACGATGCTGTTATTATTTAGGGGAAATAGCATAACTGACAGAACTAAAACATGTAGATTAAAGAGACACTGAAGCACGTTACAGGTCAAACGGTTAAACAGCTTTTAGTGGAACAATCTTAGTTTCGAATTACTACAGTTCACTTCTTTACTATCCAATCATCATTGTCTGACTAGCGTTAGCCGATTTGCTGAAAGGCTTACAAGAGGTTTAAAATTCAAGCATTATGGGTTTTCACCGCGTATTTTCTTTATTCACATAACAGGCTGAAAAGTTAGTGGTAACGTGACATTATTCACAAAGTATGGGTTACGTAATACTTTAGTAAAAAATAAGCTTGTTTTATATTAAAAACGAAAAGCGTGGAGAAGAAAAACGAAAAACATAAAGCCCTCTAAATAAAACCGGAAATAAAGAAATATAATTCATATTCAAATAATTTTAAACTGTAAAGTTGAATACAATATTAGCACACTTTATTTTAAGTGCAAAATTTATTTTGAAACACCATTAAATTATATAAACACCATCGACAGTTAAATTATACATTTAAAAATATTCGAAACGTAAGAAAATTAAAACAAAGTAAAGTCTCATATTCACTATTAATGTTGATTGAACTTAATATGGTTGTTAAACTAAACTTTTAAGAATTGTTTTGATTAAAACTGTGAACTTTGCGTTTAAGTTCACATAATGAAATTATTTCAATCTGTTGACTTACACTGTGAAAGCTGATCCCCCTATATATATGACTTGCCCTCCCACCCTCAAGAAGATATTTCTGTGGGCCCATGTTTATGACAACGGCGATTAGCTAGGCACTGCTTAACCCTTAAACAGCAGGAATGTTGTAGATAGCAGAATCAATTGATGATGGCCGCTGTTTGGGGGTTAAGGCCATGTTTATTGGATTGGATAACACAGCTGTTAATTACAAAGTATTCGGCGTGAAAAAATTAGAAACAGAAAAAATGTAAATATGATGTTTATTTATAAACGAACAGCTGCCTTAGAACTTTGAAACATTTACTTCAATCATTAGAAAAAGAAACAAGTTTCTTAGTCATGTCACGTAGAAGAAGTATCTTTAACACGATACTCTTCTGGTGTTAACTCCCAATTGTTTGTATTTACAAGCACCCCTCACCACCTTGTTAATAAACACTAACAGTTATCTGAATACCAGATTGAGGAAAATGTTTGTAATCAACTGTGAAATTAACACCAAAACAAATATAGTTTTGTCTGATGCTTATGTAAAAATGTGTATAAATAATTGTCAAAAAAATCTATAGCACTTAGAAAATTTGAGCCGAAATAATTACACTGGTCAACAAAGTTTTTGTTGCATTTATATCAAACACTTGGTATTACATAATTTCTTGCCCTGATTTCAGATCTGAAGTTAGTTTTTTACTCAGTGCTCTACTTTTTTTGCAATCAAGGTATTTGAAAATCTCAAAATTTCGTCATCATCACATTGACGTCGTAGTCTATCATGAAAAATATGTGATAAAATATGTTATAAAACTCTTTAATATAGCTGGGTAATAAAAAAGAAAATGCAAGATAGTATAAATGTATTCAAGTTATTTATATAAATTCAATTTTATATAAAGTTATAATTCAATTTATTTATATAAAACTGATTAGTAGATAAGACATTTGCTACTATGAGCAGGCAAAGCTCAATTGCAGTCTACTCAGGCATGAATTTCCGCTTGTAGCTCTTGCGTTTGTGGACTGTCTCAGGGCATTCTCGTTTAATGCTCCAGCAGTAATCTGCCATCATATGTTTGTCCCATCTCCTTTGGTAACGCTCTTCCATGGTCTTGAGGTCCTGATGGAACCGCTCGCCTTGCTCGTCACTTACAGCTCCTGGGTTCTCAGGGAATCTATCAAGATGACTGTACAGGTAATGGAGTTTGACACTCACGTTACATCAAGATCGCGAAAAGCTGACAACATATTCGCTACAAAGTTTCATAGTTGTCAGCTTTTTTATTACCGAGAAAGTTTGCCATCACCGCCACAAATGAAAGCCATGCAGTCCTTTCCTTGTCGTTCATCTTTCTGGCAAATTCTTGATCATGCACAAGTGCACGAATCTGTGGTCCATCAAAACACCTGCCTTGATCTTCTCGAAGGACAAACCAGGGAGCACAGAAAATATGTGTTGGAAGCATTCACCGTCAGTATTCAACGCCTTTATAAACTGTTTCATCAAGCCCAGCTTGATATGGAGAGGAGGAAATATGATCTTTTCTCGACTGACAATTGGATCGTTGACAATATTTGGCATACCTGCCTTCAGAGTCTCACGTATGGGCCACTCCTTCTGGTTCCAGTGCTTTTCTCGAGCTCGGCTGTCCCACATGCAAAGATAGCAGGGATACTTTGTAAATCCTCTTTGTTGACCTAAGAGGAAAGTAACCATTTTGAGGTCCACACAAATTGTCCAGTTGTGCTCGTGGTATTTTAGTAGGTCAATCACAGTCTTAATGTCATTATATTCCTCTCGTAAATACACAGAGTGTCCAATTGGAACAGCTGCATAGACATTGTCATTATGAAGTAGAATGCACTTCAAACTTTGCTTAGAACAATCTAGAAACAATCTAGAAATTGGATGGTATACTGGCATCCCTAATTCCTGGAGAAGACCTGAGATATTATGACAATAAACAAACATATTCTCCTCTGTAAAAAATGGCACAAAAGTCTGCTCCCGATTTCGGAAGTATGACACTTTAGTTGTATGGCTCATCTGATTCTTTTCTTGCATCCTGGAAGCTAACACTTCAGCTGCATTTTTGGAGAGACCCAAATCACGCACAAGGTCATTCAACTCTGGCTGGCTAAACTGTTGAGGAGTTAATGACTGTGGGGTCTCATAAGAAGGATCGCCAGATTCTGAAAGTATTTCTTGAGTTTCATCAGCAGTCTCTTGCTTTTGGTCACTACCCACATCTTCAGATGGAAGAAATCCTTTAAAACTGGGATTGGGAGCTCATCAGAGTGCAGAGTAGGTCGGATTGCTGAGGGGATACTAGGATATGAGATTTTGTGTCTGTTTTTCTTGCCAATGCCCTTTGTATTGACCAGACAAAAATAGCAGTCAGTTGTGTGGTCCATCGGTTCTCGCCAGGTCATGGAAATCCCGAAAGGTAAACCCTTACGTTTCCCTTTTGTCCAGTCACGCAGCATTTTCTCGCAGTTATGACACACAATATGTGGGGCCCATTTCTTGTCTTGGTCACCAAGAGCAAGTCCAAAGTACGCTTTATAAGCACGCCTCAGAAACGATGTTATATTACGCCTTTGACGAATAAGCGTGAAGCATCCACAAATATAACAAAAAAGCGTCCGGCTTGTTCTCACATTGACGTCTCCTTGTAGCCATGATCAGATCTGAAACAAAATCTAAACAATTTTAATATCTCTGTTGATAACATAAACGTGTAAGTAATTAACACGTTTCCTGCGATGGGACCCACCGGTGTCCCACTATTGTCTTACCTTCAACTAAGTTGCAGGCTAGAGACAAGTGTAACGACAACCTCACGTTATCATAGCTCATGCAGCACTGAAGCTGTCAGATGTACAAGAGCATCGCAGCAGTTGCCGGTTTGCCAATATAGGCATCGCAGGAAACGTGTTAATTTGACCACAAAAGGCTAGAATGAAAAACTTAAAATTGCATTAAAACTAGAGCATGTAGAGCTGAACCGTTTTCATATTTGAATTTAGCAGGTCACAAAGGGTAAGAATGAGTAAAAAAATCTTATGCAACTGAGATTTCGAAAAAATTTGTTGACCTGTGTTATTCTTGAAGTTTAGTGTTATAAAAGTGTAACGTTTTTAATGATATAAAACCTATGACTGTGGTCTTTCAACGCGTTATTTAATTTGCTAGGTGCTATCTTGTAAGTTTTTGTTTGTTTGTTTTGAATTTCGCACAAAGCTACTCGAAGGCTATCTGCGCTAGCCGTTTCTAATTTAACAGTGTAAGAATAGGGGGAAGGCAGCTAGTCATCACCACCCACCGCCAACTCTTGGGCTACTCTTTTACCAACGAATAGTGGGATTCACCGTCACATTATAACGCCCCCACGGCTGGGAGGGCAAGCATGTTTGGTGCGACCGGGATTCGAACCTGCGACCCTCGGATTACGAGTCGAACGCCTTTACATAATTGGCCATGCCGGGCCTCCGGAATTTAATGCATTCGCAACCACTTTCTATGAATTTTAGCAAAATAGAATTTGTCAGTTTACATTGAGGCTGTGGTTTTGTTTGTTTCTCAATTTGGTATCGAAAAATTAATTTGGCAACAATTTAATTTCAAATATAAGCTAACTAGTGTTTGAAAAGAACTGTTTTACTATGGTAGTTAGTACGTCTGTTATAGCTCGCTTGAGCACTCTGTCAGTATTGAAAGAAGAGGTGGAAATGCTCACACACATGGTGCTGATCCTCTAGTGACAGAGGTTATGAAGTGATTATTGGAGGGTGCAGTTTTTGGTGTTTGTCACTCGATGTTGAAATTGAAAGGTGTTGTTTGATAATTGTATTTGTTAAATTTTTGGGAGTTGGATTACGTTTTTACTTTCTAGTTCTTTCTTTCAATTCCGTTATATTGATTTATTAATAAATAAATATTATAATATTATAAATTTATCAATATTAGTGTGAAAACCTGGCCAGGTACTTGTTTATAAACGGTCAAGAATTTATTTCGAAGTGTTGTTATTTATAATAATCGGAATGAGTATCTATAGGTCTGTGTGCGTGTGACCACCAAGAGAGAGAGCTTAAAAATATTAAATTTTGAAACAAATACTAAGTGTACCCTGAGGGGGTGCACGTGGGTATTACTTATCCATGTACGTGCGTAAGTTTAATGAGACAAACTAACAGAGAAGTACACAGAAAAGTAGTTTTTGTTATTATAATATAATTCACAGACAGACATGCATGTAACATTTATCTGTTTTGATCTCAAGATCTAGGATGTACTAGGACCGTACTTGGGGAGCATTTTATGTATGCAGCAAATTGTTGGAGAGTCCATCCAGCATTACGCGAACTCTTTGCTCTACTGACAATTCTTTATATTTTTGGGTCGTGACGTAACAACAAAACTTAATATGTATTGTTAAACACCGTTTTCATCTAAACGTATTTGTGAGTGCTATTAAATCGATTTCTTCTGGAATACACCGGTAACATATGATAGCTTCTTTTTATATAGTTAAAACACTGTATGGAATAACATGAAAATTATTTTAGATCCTAAATTTGATCAGTATCTTCATTCAAGCAGAACTCTTATGACATGCCCTTGGTAAAAGTATATGAGAATTGTAAAGAATGATAAGTATTCTCACCCTGGCTTATTCAGTTGTCAACAGGATCAGTGAAACATTACCATAGTGTTGAAATTTACATTCTGTAATAGCATAGAAGAATTAACACCACAAAATAATATCTTGTCCTAATACTTTTGCACAGTACTGTGCAATTTAAATAACCATGAGCAACAGAAAGAATCAAAAGTGTAGAAAGAAACGATACTTATTTTAATGACATTTTCAATAACATGGTTTCCTAATGCGAGTTTCCTAATGTTATAATAACATGTCTTTATGATGTGGAATGCAAAAAAATGGATAAAACAACAATGAAACATCTTTCTGTTGTTTAAGAAAAACAATGAAATTCAATTTACCAAAAAACTTTTAATCAATGTATTGTAACAATAAAATAAATATTTAAAACTAAAGAAATATAGAGCACACTTTGACAAAGCTCCTACTAAGCACATAACAGACAAACATATTTACACAAGTTTCGTTTTCTGTTTACTTATTCTTTATAAATGTTTGTTTCGTTTTTTTGAATTTCGGGCAAAGCTACACGAGGCCTATCTGTGTTAGCTTTCCCTAATTTTGTAGTGTAATACCAGAGGGAAGACAGCTAACCATCACACAGGGTTATCTGTGTTAGCCGTCCCTAATTTTGTAGTGTAATACCAGAGGGAAGACAGCTAGTCATCACCACCCACCACCAACTATTGGGCTAAATCAATCTCAAGTGCACTAGGTTTAATAAAGCCGCAACTAATTAAAATAAATACTCGTACTCAGTGTAAAAGTTGTAATTCGTAATAATATAAAACATAGATAATATGTTTTAAAATCCGACATTTTCCTCAATGTTGTGATCACGGACAGGCCTGTTATGCTATTTAAGTTTAATTTTATTAAGCCATAAGATTAGTTTAAACATCATTTTATGAGCTTCTTCATATAAAATCGGTTTCATAAAAGTTAAGTGTTTAGTCTCTGACGTAATGGATCCTATTTGGTTGAACCGAAAATACAGTATATCCTATATACATACAATAACCTGATAATACATGAAGGGGCGAATATTTGATCTGAATCTGGATTCGAAATCGCTTTGAATTCGGAGATAAAGTATTTTCGCGATTTGGGGTTAATAACTATATATAACATGATCGGTTTTTTAACCCACTTTCAAGTATCTGGATCGTTGACCATTTTGGATCTCGGAAGGATTTTGGGTTTTTGAAGGTGAAATTTGATGTTATCCAATAGACACACGTGTACTCTGGAAAAGGTTTGTTTGTTTTGTTAATTTCGTGCAAAACTACTGGAGGACTATCTGCGCTAGCCTTTCCTAATTTAGCAGTGTAAAACTAGAGGGAAGACAGGTAGGCATCTCCACCCACCGCCAACTCATGGGCTACTCTTTTACCGACGAATAGTAGGACTGACCGTCACATTATAACGCCCACACGGCTGAAAGGGCGAGCATGTTTGGTGTGATGAGGATTCGAACCCACGACCCTCAGATTACGAGTCGTGTGCCTTGACCACCTGGTCATGCCGGGCCTCTCTCGAAAAGGAGAGACGGGCGAGAGTACACGTTCTTTCCGTTTACTTTCGTTGGCATTGTTTCTCATATCTAGTCCATCTGGCATGTTCAAGAATTGCAAGAATATGTAATATTAGTACCATTCCATTTGCACTATGTTTGTTGTATCTATGAGAACCAAGTTAATTACAATCATGCTTTACCAGCTTCAAAAGGCGTTCACACAATAACAACCGTTGTTGTCATAAAAAGCTCATATTAATAGTGTTTCAATCACTACCGAACTTGTTGTGTCCCAGCTGGCCTAATGAGCCGAATACGTGAAAGCATTGTTGAAATTCTATACGACAAATATAGTGTATTTGAAAAACTATTATAAATTTTTCTAACTGTAAAAATCGCTCGGGGAATAAGCATAGAATGCAGTGTTAACAAAATACATTAACCCTAAAGCTAATATTTAATAAAAAGTAATTTAATGTAAATCAAGTTTTGCTGGTTTGAAAATGTTTGAGCGGACAAAGTGCATGCTATAATGCGCAAGTCCGCTTGAGATGGAAAATGTCAGCAACCGCCACGCAGTTTATATCATTGTGAATAATGTTTCATGTCTTCACCAAATATCGATGGGTTTATACTTTTAGCACCAGAAGTGAACGATGTGTGAATGTGTTGAGGCACCAACATTAATTATATAATATAGATGTTATCGTACATTCCATGGAAAGATTTAGTACCTTCTGGTCTATTGACGTAGTACTGAACGTAGTTATACGAGATTTTACTGATGTAGTCTGACCGGAGTAATATTTCCAGGTCTGTGATGGTTTGGATGCCGAGTTAGTCATCGTCTTAACCTCTAGATATCAGCGTTCACTAACTGAAAAATAGATGTCGTGACAAAATTCCCCAAATACTGTTCCCCGAATAATGTAAAAGAACACAGACTGTTTTAACTTTCTCTTTCAATTTTAAAGTTGTACGTTTTTCTATTGGGAAGTGAATCAAGCCAAAGTTAAACAGAAGAAATTTCTGTTTATTAATATATAAATAACATTTAAATTAGATCTTATAACTAACTGGCAGCGTATCTTCCTTTCCTCTCTGGATTTCTTCGTTCGCTCTCATATCTTCCGGTTTTCCCCTCACTTGTTTTCTCCTTTCATCCAACAACTATGTCGGACACGTTTTTTGTAATCGGATTACGACGCTGTATAATCACAGGGTTTCTTGTAACTTCCAAATCTGATTGAACTAAGGTAGCCACTCCCTCCAATAAATGTTTAACCATTTAGTGATGTAATCCCCTAACATTTAGGGATTGACGAAAGGTTGGCAGCTTTTTCATTACCCTTAACCCTAGCCGATTTTTATACCTATCCTCACAACAGTAACTATACAGACAAGTTAATTCAGATTTCTATCCTGTTTTTATTATTATTATTTTATATTACTCATTCTACGCTTAGCAATACACATTGTCAGTGAAACTAACATTATTCAGTGAAAAACAAGAAGAATGATCGTAAAAACACATCAAATTCAGTTCTTTTCGCTAAGTAATAATTACGTATAAAACCTTACCCATCTAAATGTTTTAAGAGTACTTCGTGTAAATCAGTTCTATCAAATAACAGTTCCGTACTCGAAAACTGCTGTTAGTTGAAGAACGAAAACTTAATAGTTGAGCTACAAATGGCGCCACATATACTCAAAGTGAAAACTAAGAACCTTATTTTGTCTATACAACCATAATAGATACAGATACGGCTAAAATCTCTGATGCGACAAAAATAATTAAATAGTCAACATTTCCATCAAACCAGCTTCATCTGGGCGGCTGATTACGGCTGATTACTTATTTTTATGTGCCTTACAGACTTTATTACTTTTTCTATTTTGGTATGGTTTTGGTGGTTGTTAAGCGCAACGCTACAAATAAGGCTACCTGCGATCTGCTCATCACGGGTATTTAAACCCGATTTTTATCGTCTAGAATTTCAAAATTACTTTTGAATCAGTGGGGGCGACTATCACGTTGTAACCGCATATTTTAATTTTGGATTTACTTAAAACTCATCCTTGACTGTTATCAATCCAGTACCTGTTTAGTCCTAAATACATTTATACTGACGTAATTAATTATTTTAAATTTTACAAGTTTGTGGGGTGTTATGACGTAGTCACATTTCAAATTAAAGAATGGTGAACTTTCACACTTGGTTTAGCGTATATACTATTGATGATACTTAAAAGATAGTCCTACTTTTTCTTGGCCCGCATGGCCAAGTGATTAAAGCACTCGAGTCGTAATCCGAGAATCGCGGGTTCGAATCCTCGTCACACCAAACATGTTTGCCCTTTCAGCCGGGAGGGAGTGATAATGGTTACAGTCAATCCCACTATTCGTTGGTAAAAGAGTAGCCCAAGAGTTGGCGGTGGGTGGTGACAGCTTGCTATCTTCCCTCTTGCCTTACATTGCTAAATTAGGAATGGCTAGTGCAGATAGCTCTCGTGTAGCTTTGCGCGAAATTCAAAACAAACCAAACCTACTTTTTGTTCAAAAATAAGACTAAATCACTGCATCAGTCACTTTACATAGATTGCTAATTAACATACAGAAGTCACGTAGTACACAGAAATCCGAAACCATTCTTTTGTATGTTATAGTCGATTATTGCTGTTTAGTTCTTAATTGTATATATTTAACATACCAGATACATATATTTTAAGCTTCAATTTTAGCTTAGTTGGTTAATTACTCTAGGTAAGAAATCTAACAGGCATGTACACACGCAAAAGCAAACCTGAAATAACATATATAATAAAAGACTCGACTTCATCACGGGTGCCGCCTCCAAACAACAAAATACGTTATTAAATCCATATACATTATGTTTTAGGCAAAACCCTGAGGTGTTCGTATGTTTGGTAGTAATGAACAAAAATTAACACAAAGCAGTAAGTACTAATTCATTCGTTTGTTTATGCCGCTGTTTTTACCTTCCCACGAGGCAAGTTGTTATAATGTTATCATTAGATGCATGTTGAGAATGTAATTAAGTAAAAAGAAACGAAACTGTAAACAGCAAGCAGTCCAGATTTTTGCATGCAAAACGCAAACTTACCCTAAGAAAACTATTTAGGATCACAGAGTTGGGATAAGTAGATTTTACCAATGTATTCTTCCCGTATCTACCAACTTAGAGATTTTTAACAGCTGATTATGTAAAGTTTATTATTTGTTTAAATCAAACAAACAGAAAGTCATCTAAGTCACACTGCACATTGTAAAAGCGAGATTTTTCATACTGATATAATAAATATCGTACGTAAAAGAATCTCAGTAATAATATCACATTCAAAAGTGTGTATTTGTAAATACTATTCTGCTTTAGATATTTACTAGACGATACATTAAGATCTGAATAAATAATTCTCAGATGTTTCTGTGATTAATGTTAAAGCAGGTCTATTTAGTCACAACCTCTATAAAATGATATAGCACATCTACAGAAAACAGTCGTTCATTTTTGCCTTGGTACAGGCAAAAACAAAATAAAACATATCAGTATCAGTTAACTATACAGAGATGAGATATTGTATGAAACATGAGGAATACGAACATCATTCGGTGAATGAAGGACTTCTTTATTTCTTAAATACAAAACTGATCAATTCTATAATTATTGTTTTTTCTACTTCAGTTACTCTTAATTGTTTGTCTGTTTGTTTTGAATTTTCGCTCAAAGCTACACGAGGCGATCTGCGCTAGCCGTCCCAAATTTAGCAGTGCGAGACTGAAGGGAAGGCAGCTGGTCATCACCACCCACCGCCAACTCTTGGGCTACTCTTTTACCAACGAATAGTGGGATTGACCATCATATTATAACGCCTCCCACGGCTGAAAGAACGAGCATGTTTGGTGTGATGGGGATTCGAACCGGCGATCCTCAGGATACGAGTCGAACGTCTTAACCACCTGGCCATACCAGAGCCCAGCTACTGTTTAAGGTACGCACGTTGATTTAAGGAAAAAACTGCTATAAAACTGAATATTTCTATAGGTATAGAAATATTCTCCCTCTAGCGTGGATATACAAGAAGTGCCTTACTAAATGAGTACCGTTTGTTTATTTTTTCTTTATAAGAAGTATTTACAAATATTTCCGGAAGACAATTCGGAATGACAAGAGTAATGGTATGAAAGTTTACGTCCGAATTTCCCATTGTGTATCTATGATATTATAATAACATTAACGCCAGTATGTCAGCACAAAAACATTAAATAATACTGGTGAAATTGAAACTTTCCTCAAATACCGTTGTCTCCTAACGATTTCAAACTTCTTTCCAGCCTCGGGTTGCATTTAATAACTAGAAAGAAAGTGTAATAAAAAAATGGCAATACGTTTTTTTCCTTGTACACTACATGGCTTAAATATGGCCTTTAAAACTGGATAATAGCCAATATCTTGCAGCCATGTTGGCGCCAACAACAACGCTATCTTACAGGTAATACAAAAAACAACACAAGACGAGGGTTAGCACCCCAATCAAGTGTCGGCTACTTCAAAATATGTTATTAAACCGAATAACATGCTACTTTTGTTTTCTATAAATTGTTTTGAAAAACTTTAAGAAACTATTCAATGTTATGACATTTTAATTCTTATGACATCTTTATTTCGCAGATATTTGTCGATTAAATCTGAAGTATGGAAGTCTCATGTTAAGACATTAGATTTAATATAATAATTAACAGACAGTCATAACTTTTAAATGAAAAGTTCTGGCTATGTTTTTATAAACATGGTTCTCCTTTCAATAATAAATTAAATAATCTAATTAAAAAACACTAAATTAAACAGACTAGTGAGCCAGTCTTCTTTCAGTAATAAACATACTTGTTTGATATTCATTTCTATTTTATGGCGAATGAAACTAGCCTTTAGATATGCTGCATTTTATAACAAATGTCTTTAAACTTTATATCATGGGGACAGGGTATACATACAGAAAAACATCTGTATCTCAGGTTTTACATATGGAATAACAATGATAAAAGTTAGTTACAGTTCGTTTTTAGATGCCTAGGATAATGTATATACAAGACGAACAGTGTGTGTTTTCTTACAACAAAGCCACATGGAGATATCTGCTGAGTCCACCGAGGAGAATCGAACCCCTGATTTTAGCGTCGTAAATCTTAAAATTTACCGCTGTAACAGCGGGTGACCAAGACGAACAGACAAGTTGTTTTGAAGTTGAAACAGCGACAAAAGTAATATTGGTAAAGCTTGAAATTCTTGTTTAAGAATCGTTAAACTTTCGTTCTGTCGGCATTTAAATTTATTATTAGGCTCTTGTATCAAGTGCATTAAAAACTGGTGACAGAAATCCCTCTTTGACGTATTTAAATTTCTACAAGAAAACATTGAAAACAGCTTAACAATATTGTTTTTCTTGTATATTTAACTCTGTGTAAGGCTACGCAACGTGTTTTTTTTTCATTTTTTCCTCGCTAGCATTCCTTTATTTTGAACAACACAATCAGCTATCAACTTTTGGGCTACACTTATTATACCAAATAGTAGAATGTAACCGTCAATCGTATAAAGCATCCAGACTTCAAAGTGCTGAAAATGATTGTTCTAGCGTTAAAGAGACGCAAATCACTATATCATCTTAACCCGTGGTGTTCGATGTCACATGTTTTCGCTATGGATTAGTTATTTGTTTGTCAAATGAACAAGGCAATATATTCTTTTCATTTACAACTAAGTAAATCACTTATTGTTTATTTTTTAATATAATTCTTTTTCATTTTGATATTTATAATTTTGTTTGTCAACTAATGTTCACGTTTTAGGGTGACACCTACTGATGACTTGACTACAAACAGTAGCTCTATAATTATGACAAAAACGTCAAGTTTTAAACAGGAATTATATATTTAAAAAAGACATTTCAGAACTGGTTTGTCCCCCGCTGAGTCAGAAGCAAGTACAAGACCTACAGAACTAAATTCCAGGTTTCATTTTTTTGCAGTGAACAGAACGCACTTCGTTAATTTTGTAGCTTTGCACTGAGAAAACACCATAATTGTTTTGTTTCGACAAATTAGGCTACTGAAATTTATTCTTACTGAGAACGTATATTACTCTACATATACGACATGTTTAAGATCAGTTTGCTCAATAACTACACTAAGTGACGTTATACGCTAAAAATGAAATAAAAATATTTTCCCCCAATAAATGGTCAGATTCTTTATCACTACACAAACTAAGGAGTAATACAACGGATAGAGCAAATAAAGTATAATCATGTTTGTTTCGTTTTTTTTAAGCGCAAAGTTACAAAATTAGCTATTTGCGCTGTGTCCATCCGGGTAGTCTAACATCTGATATTAACTGAGTAGGCAGAGGACAGTATTATTAATGTATAAAATCGTGTATGCTTTAATATTATTTTCCTCTTTACAGACGTAGTCCTTCAGCCTCCTCAGTGTCATTGCAGCATGTCTGCGGACTTACAACGCTAGAAACCGGGTTTCGATAACAGTGGTGGGCAGAACACAAATAGACCATTGTGTAGCTTTCTGCTTAAATTAAAAAAACAACAACAAAAACTCCCCTAGTTAGTTTTACCGAATAAATTAACGACAATCACAAAACTATAAACTGCAAGGCATCTTATCAAAACCTTTTGTATGCTTAAAAAAAGACAACTTATAACAAGGAGGCAGCCATATAAACATAAGGTATCAAAAACAATCTTTTATCATGACTCGAACAAGCAATAAATGAGCACGAATATGAAAAAAGGCAAAGTTTTCTACACTTTTTGTTGTTTAACTTACTTAATTTTAATTTGTGTTTTATATGGTTGGTTCTTTTATATATATCACGTCTTTATACGAGCCGGCACGGCCAGGTGGTTGAGGCACTCTACTCGTAATATGAGGGTAGCGGGTTCGAATCTCCGTCAAGCCAAACATTCTCGTTCTTTCAGTTGTGGGATCGTTATAATGTGACGGTCAATCCCACTATTCGTTGATAAAAGACAAGCTCAAAAGTTAGCGGTGGGTGGTGATGAATAGCTACCTTCTCTGTAGTCTTAAACTGCCAACTTAGGGACGGCTAGCGCAGATAGTCCTCGTGTAGCTTTGCGCGAACTACAAAAATAAAATAAACAAATAATGCGTAGATATTTTGTACTAAAAGTTTTAGTCCACGAATGAGTAAAGTGCAATCAATGTTTAGGAATTTTAAATTATTTTAATGCGACATACTAGGAATGTTTTTATCACATGTGTTGTTTATATAATAAAACTACTTTACAAATTAATTAGCTGTAGCTTTATTTATATTTAAAACCCGAACACACTGTGCTATGCAATTTAAGCATTCTAAGTTTGATACTGAAAAAAAAAGAAAAGATAAAATGATAAAGATAACACCTTTAAATGCTTATTTCTCTTAATTCGTAGTTATACATTGGCATAGATTATTATTTTAAGATTAATTAAAAAAGTTAAGCCCTACACTAAGCTGAATTCAGCCACAAGCTTCTAGTCGAAGTTATCAACAAAGATACAGTGTCTTTAACCAGTATTTCTCAAAGTGGGAGCCGCCAAAATCCAGACTGATGCAAAGATGCTGATTTAACTAAACGATACGGTACGTCGAAAGGAGAGGTTATTGCTTTTACTACGGCGCTCTTTTTCAATCACCATGCTAAAGTTATAGATTGAAGGGACTCTAACATTTTTATTCACATAAGGAAGTGTCAAACTGATAAAGTTTGGGTTTGTTTGTCTGTCTGAAATTAAGCACAAAGCTACACAATAGGTTATCTGTGCTTTGCCCACCACTAATATCAAAAACCAGGTTTTTAGCATTTTAAGTCCGCAGACATACAACTGTGATAGTGGGGGGAGAAAGTGTTTGGGATCTAACGCCATTCCTCACTGTACATTTTCCACATGGCTCTACGGAATCTAACTTGTTTTATAGTGTCATTTCTGTAAACGCAGCGCTAACCCGTGGGACGACCATCAATATATTTAATTATGTCTATATTAATAGTTTCAGCTGGCGTTGTTGCAATTCTGCACTAAAGTGACAAATATATATATTTGTAGTTAAAGTATACCACGTCCCTTTCTGATCGATCGTATGAAGTTTGGTTGATGATTTTTGTAAATGTCCACCCACTCGTGAGGGTGCAAATCTGTTTTTTTTTATATTTGGGGATTATTGGTCTTTTGTTTCAAACTGATTTTTATTATACATATATATATTTATACGGATAAATTCAATGCTAAATTTTAAACTTCGTTTTCGTTGGAAATTATTTGTTGTATCAAAACAGTATATAATACTGGGTAAGGATACATCTATACGTGGACTCCATTTGTTACAATGTCAAGCGTTTCAAATGTGAGCAGTCTATTTCTTCAATTTATGCGATTGACAAGATTGAAGGCAGCTAGTCATCACTACCCACCGCCAACTCTCGGGCTATTCTTTTATCAACGAAAAGTGGGATTGACTATCACATTATAACGCCTCCACGGCTGAAATAGCGAGTATATTTGGTGTGACGGGAATTCGAACCCGGACCCTCGGATTACGAGTCGAGTGCTTTAACCACCTGGCCATGCCGGGCCGACTTCATCTCGAAGTTTGACACTTTATTTTGTGTTTTTAACCATGACTTTTGAATGTATACATATAGTTATCATTCACATAGCTTTTAATACTGGACCAATATTTTACAGTTACTTGTGCTCTTAGAGTTATTTTATTTTGTTTATAGATGATAGCAGCGTTACCCAATAGGTTATTCGTGTTGTGCCCACAACTGGTATTAAAAGCAGTTTTTTGGCGTTACAAGTCTCCATACTCGCCATTTTGCCACTGGGAAGGGGGAACAGGACTCACTTTATATACATTTCACGTAATATGTACAAACCAAAACGTGTCACGATTTCTATTAGTTTTTAACATTTCCTGTCACATATTGTTATTTAACAAATGTGAATAAAAAACGTTTTAAATAATCTGAAAACAAATGCATTTCAGAAGTAACTGGATTTCGAACACTGTCTTTTGTTTTACGTCTGAAAATTATTCAGAGCATTATTTGAAGGAACCCCTGTAAATACCACGTATCCTGATAAATCGTTCAGGATTCGTTTTCGAAATGAACAACTCCTAAATAACTACCAGAAGTGTATTGAACAGGAATTTTTTCACATAGTAGTTCTGAAAGAAAAAACACCCAATAACAAATGTCCCTAATAATTGATTCAACTCCAAAGTTATTCGTTCTGGTGTGGTCCAACAGTTAGCACGACGGACTATGAATTCGATTGTTCCTGGTTCATACCCGTTGAGTAGGTCTGGCATGACCAGATAGATGGTTAAGGTACTTGACTCGTAATCCAAGGGTCGCTTGTTCGAATCTCCGTCACACCAAACGTGCTCGCCCTTTCAGCCGTGGGTCAGTGATGGTCAGTCAGCTAGCGCAGATAGCCCTCATGTAGCTTTGCGCGAAATTCAAAACAAACCAATCATACCCTTTGCTATGATTACGGTGCTAAGGACTTTTGAACCATGGGTACGTTATGTGCAACGGTAAAATTTCACTGTTTCATTAGAGTAGCCCAAAATTTGACAGCGGGTGCTGTTGTCTTCTCTCATGTCTATCAGTACAAAATTAGCCATAGCTGGATTAGTGTAGACAGTCCTTTTGTATCTTATGTAGGAAAAAAAAATCATCAAATGTGAATTCACATAAAAAAGTGACATGTGACTTTCAATCGGAACAAACATTTACTTTGAATTGTCTTACACATTTGTTCTATTTTCAGATAGTCAGAGCATAATTATAGTTTGTAAATATACAAAACATAAAACTTCATCTTAATATATTTGAATAAACAACGCATTTAATATAAATGAGAATTTAACCTCTTTCACTTGAAGCATAATATTGATCCTACATGTCTGCACACATATGATTTGTAATCAGTGATATATATATATATATATATACACACACACATATAAGTAAGCAAAAGATCAAATATAAGTAGTTAAAAAATTGTAATGAAAACTTGTTAGTTTTAGCTTCAATATACAATATTGATGAATCATTACGTTATAAAGTTCGCTATATTTGACTATAGAAATGTCTTTAAATATTCCAACAACCACAGTAAAAAAAAAGAATAAACCTAAAGATTACAAAACTGTTTCGATTATTGTGTTATTAACCCTCAAAAGGGATCACAGCTTGTAAAAACATTTTGATGTGTTGCGCAAAAAGTTAACTCCAAACGTTACGTTGGTTTTTTAATTACTGGCCAGTTGCTAGTGTACACCGAGATGTTGTTAGGTAACTATTATATGGATATATTTCGTTTACGCCTTGAAATTAAAAGGACATGCGACTTTCTTAATCTTAAAAGTTCAAGAAAAAAAGAAAGAAAAAGGAACACAAAAAGAAAAACAATTGGAGAGGTATAAAATATATTTTTATGTTTTACAGATGACACCATAATTGAAAGGTCACGCATTACATCCTGGTAACTTTAAATACGACCTACTATTGTACTGTAAAGGAAATATAATTCCACGAATCTTTTGCTCTATAGATGCGATAGTTCTTGGGAAAATGTTATGGTGTTGGTTCGCCTCGGGGATCCAGTGCCCTTCAATGTTCTTTACCTATTGCTTGGTTTTCCAGTATCGGAACGCTTGTCGATCTGTTACAACAGCTGTAATGACAATCCCGAACCCTCACGGTAGATACTAGAATGAATTTTTCGAGGGCTAATTAATTAACTGAAGAAAAATCAACCACTGTTTCACTGGCGAGATAGATATTTCGATTTCATTCTATATTTAGGAACCTTTTTGCACATTTGTAATATCGACAGACATCTAGTTAGCTGTTATATTCAAATTTGATTGACGTAGTCAAGATAATTACTATGCAAATTACAGTGTAATAAAATAGTTGACAGAAAAATAGCTATTCATGAGGTATTTATGACCTTTGGGCGCAGTTTAAGAAGTGAATTAAATTATTACAGTCTTAAAAAAATAGGTTTTTCAGTCGCAAGTACTTAAATATTTTATTTTATAAGGTCTTTTATTATAACCTGACGAAAACATAGATTCAATTTCTGTAACAACTCTGTTACTTTGTCATCTTTTCCGAAGTCTGTAAATACGTTGGTATAGATTTTACCATTATAACTATACATTTAACATTTGACGGTATAGACTTACCGATAACATATATATATATGTGTATGTACGTAAATATGGTAAAATATCAAACTTTTCAAGAAGTAACGTTTGTTAGGTAGATTTCGATTTCATTCTCTTTCATGTTATTTTGCTGTTCAGTATTTTAAAAGGGTAGTTCGGTGGGTTGAGGGGTCTAGTGTCACTTAGTTATTATGCTTCTTCAGATGGTGCATAATTTAAGTCGTACCCTGAAGTTCCGTCTTCACAAGCAGCAAGCTACGTAATCCTAATACAGTTTTTAGCTACAGACCAGGTAAGATGCTTTAAATGTTGATAAAAGTCCTCGAAAATACCACTACCGCCACACTTTCTATGAAAAAAATCTCCAACCCAACTTCTATAGTCGTTTTTGGCAAAAATTACGTTTGTCCCCGCTTTTCTTGTCCAGCATCATTCAAAAATATGTTGAATGTTATATTCAGGTTTGTACAAGAAAAGAACTATACCATCAGGAGTTCAATCGCAAATATAGAACCACAAGTTGTATTATTTGTTCAGAAACTGCTCAACAAGTTGCAAGAGAAATAAACATGAAAAGTAGTATTAATATTTAAATAACCTCTGAGGTAACTGTAATATTAGTAATATATTTTATTAATACCTTTACTGTAATCTTCACTTTAAAATACAAGCCTAACGAGATTAAACCTCTCAACAAGTAGTTATGAACATTCTACGCATGCGTGCAGTTGACAAGAGTGAAACAAAACAAATAAAAATACAGTTATCGCAGTACCGACTTTTCCAATAATTAATAGATTGGTTGGGAAAGTCTTTTTTTTTTTTATTTCGCTCAAAGCTACGCAAGGACTATCTGCGCTAGCCATCCCTAATTTAGCAGTGTAAGAACAGAGGGACGGTAGCTAGTCATCACCACCCATTCCCAGTTTTTGGGTTACTCTTTTACCAACCGTAACATTATAATTCCATCACTGCTGAAATGGCGAGCATGTTTGGTGTGACGGGGATTCGAACCCCCGACTCTCCGATTATGTGTCTAGCAACCTAATCATCTGGCCATACCAGGCCCAAGTGTATCGTTTAAAATGCGCAATAAAATTTTATTAGCTAACATTAAAAGGCTCTTCATGTTTCGGGGATTCGAATCTGCGACCCTTGAATTACGAGTCAAGTGATCTAACCACCTGACCACACCAGGCCAATTCGGAATGTACAAATCACTTTTTTTTACACGTGTTTTTAGCACGTGTACATTGCTTTTAAAGTTTAATATTAAAGGTTATAGATATCTAACGTTCGTCAAACATTAGAAATATTTTCAATAGAATAAAAACATGTATATTAATTCAAATAATTGTAATAAATAGCTTCGAGTACATGTTATAAATGATTTGAAAGCTTAGACTTTAGATACACGTAGGAATGATACATGATTCTAATATTTTATTCCTGTGTAATACATATGGAAGATGTTTTAATTTGATTTCATTATTTCAACTACCACACACCCTTACTTATTCAATGTATTTTTTGTTTATTTCTGACTTAGCCTTTAAAAAAACACTAAATCTGCACGTTCACTCTTACCACCGACAATCAAACTCAAAAGGAATTATTCAAGTTCTGAATAATGGATGACGAAACAACGTTGAGTCCTACCTGTATTTCCTGGATTAGCTCGGTTTCGTCTAACAACGAAATCTTGCAATGACGAGTTTTCGGCTTTTCTCCGAAACACTTCATGCTTCGTATCTAACGGTCGGAAATGCTTTGGCAGTGAAGTCACGCCTTAAAGTAAAACGATAAAAAATATTTTCATAATTTTAAATATTAAAAAAAATAGAGACGTTAAAAATGGGGAATGTGTCAAATATTATATCGCCTGGTGAATTTACCTGAAAACTTAAGACACTGTCCACCAATAAGAGAACGAAAATTTACACAAAACAATCCTAACCATTTCTTCTTAGCCTTACGTTACATCACATTAATGAACAAGGTGAGAAGAAAGCATTTTGTTAATAATACTATCGTTATTCCACCGGACAAGCTTCAAGGAAAGGTCACGAATACTGGACAATCGTGGGGCTTCGTTAACTACTTAACGGCCGTGAATAACCGCTAGATACCTCACGAGCCGAGTAAGAACTGTCGAGTAGGTCGAATAGATACTATT
Organism: Tachypleus tridentatus; assembly: GCF_004210375.1. Classification (NCBI taxonomy): domain Eukaryota; kingdom Metazoa; phylum Arthropoda; class Merostomata; order Xiphosura; family Limulidae; genus Tachypleus; species Tachypleus tridentatus. The sequence goes on from NC_134828.1 coordinate 96,116,234, forward strand.
AAACAAAAGTCTTGTTCTTTACTCGTGAGCCTATGACGTTTTACACGTGGATGGATAACCGAAGTTAACTACTGCCATCTAGTAGTAATATTAAGAAATAATATAAAGTGCACAGATGTTTTTCAATGCGATGTTTGGGCATGTTTGTTTTTTGTTTTTTTGTGTGTAGGCTTTTCACTCGAGTGCTGAAAGCTTCATTGGGTATAATTTCGTTTACCTTGTTCTAGATAGTGTTGTAAGTCTAGAACTAATTTAAAAGATGATATGCGGTCAACAAATTAAATTATGTACTTACGGCAAGGTTGTAGCGATCGGATATCAATCATTACCATGGTTAATATTTGATAGCTCGGATGATCACTCTAGTTCAATTATATTTTGTAGTTATTTCCTTATATAACCTAGCTACTGGATACTTATTAGTTTTTATCCAATGTTTCAACTGCTAATCTACTGCTTCCTTCATGATAGTCCTGATAAAGAATGTTTCTGTTCTAACACATTTTGTTTTCATTAGGCGGGTTCTTCTGAATCGGATTTACAACGTTAAAGTCAGGGGTACGAATCCCCTCTGTGAATTAAGCAGATAGCCCCATGTGGCTTTCCTATAAGAAAACGCTTACACACACTCTTATGGATCATATGGTGAAACTAATGCAAGATCCACTACAAAGTTTAAAACTACTCTAAGCCTAATTCACTAATAACTTTTGACAGCAAATTTCTTGACTGTTTACAAACGCTAACTTCCTGATTGGCTTATAAAAGCACAAACTCTTTTGCTTGATCACATGAAATATTGTTTTCATATTAAATTCTCATTTCTGTCGAGTATAGAAAGTTCCTAGATTCCAGAATTACTTTTACGATCTTACACGTATGTGTCCTCTAGCAAACATTTAAAATAAATAAACATTTAAATCAGTGTTGATTGTGATTCGATCCTGGATATTTCTGAAGAACAATTTGGTACATTTTTACATTCTACTGTGATTAAGTTTCTTAAAGAAAAGGTCCTGCAAGAAGCTGATCAAGGACACAATAAAATTCGTTCTTAACAATAATTTCCCGTCTTTCAAACTTACAGCCAAGGATGAAATTATTACCTAAACATATGTGTCAAATAGTTAGAAACCATAAGATGGTGATTTGAAAATTTCAACATTATTTTCGGATCTTCCTTGTCTCTTAGGAACACACTGATCAGATTCAAGATAACCTCAAATCAATTAGGAAATGTGGTTTTATAATATTCAATATGATTTCTTAAAACATTAAATTGGAAAACCCAAGCGACTTGTTCAAATTGGAATGACTGAACTCCAAAGAAATATCAGAAATTAGAAGAGAGATAATAAATGTTATGTTGGGAGAAATAACCACATACTCAACTTTAAAAACTGAAAACACTGGTCAGTGATCGTAATATGAAAATAAGGAAATTAAAACAGCCATTGTTAATACAGCACACACCTGTATCTCTCATTACCGGTAGAATAACAGTCACTCATGTAAAACTACTTTATACTCGTGAGATAAACGTGGTAGCTGTTCCTGATTCAGAAGAGATAGACTAGATGGAAGGCAGCTAGTTAATACCACCCAGTAACAACTTTTGGGCTACTCTTTATCAAGAAAATGTGTGATTTATCGTAAAAATGTAACGTCCCTACTGCTGAAAGGGCTAGTATGTTCGAAAACGGGATTGAAACTTGCAACAAGTAGTTTGCGAGTCAAGAGTGCTAACCACCATGCCATGGGAAGCCATTCAGTGAAAGATTTGTAAACACTTGCTGATGATCTATTAAATATTCAGTACTTTTTGTAGTTTTTATTTTTCAGTTTCATATTGTTTAAGCGAAAGGACCCAAATGATAAGTCAATATATTATAATGAATAGACACTTCACTTTTAGGACGGCATATACTGCCAGTTACACTGTCATATAAAATAAATATTATTTCCCAAGTTACTTTGTAGTTCTAATCTGTGTAGGTAGCTACCTTTTAATCAGAAGTTAAAAATAACTTGTAATATAAATCTGAGACTGTAATATACACATATTTCATATTAAACACCATTATACTTAGAAAAACATTTATGTCTACGTTCTGATTATTATTTAAAAGATATTTATATGTAAATTATAGTAATCTTTATTCGAATATTTGCGTTGATAATAATACATGTCAAGAAACTAACGGAAGGTATAACTATGAGTTGTACTATGAGTTTTACACTCATTATTATTACGTAATAAATACCTAAAATAGAGTTTTATTACAGCAAATAGAGTGACGTTGTTCGAAATGAAAGAAAAAAAAAAGCACCATGTTGACTTTGATAATGATGTAAAAGGTGATCCAACACAGAATCGTTGGCGGAAAGAATTGGATGGATGTATTTAAAGAACACAGTGTTCTGCCATTTTTTAAATATATTCCTTGAATTCAATTTAAGCACAAATGTTTATACATAATGCATTTCTTATAGCTAAGAAGGTAAAGAAATATTCAAATATGGTAGACATATGTGTAAACTGAAATCTTTTAAATTTTACAAGTTTTCAAACAACGAGCATTGTAAGAAGGAAAAACCTGACAAAACAGTGTTCGCTCATATTTATCTTTATTAAAAACATTTTCAAAAATAACCTCTCGTCTCTCATAATAATAAAAAAAAAACATTGGCCAGTTTCAATGAAATTTATTCATGTTTGTTTGTTTTTGAACTTCGCACAAAGCTGCACGAGGACTATCTGCGTTAGTCGTCGCTAATTTTGCAGTGTAAGACTAGAGAGCAGCTAGCTAGTCATCACTACCCACCGCCAACTCTTGGACTACTCTTTTACTAACGAATAGTGGGATTGATTGTCACATATAACTCTCCTACGGCTGAAAGGGCGAGTATGTTTGGTATGACGGGGATTGGATCCCGCGATTTTCGGATTACGACTCGATTGCCTTAACCACCTGGCCATGCGGGGATTTATTCATGTATGTGTTTAAATTAGGGATAACTTATCTAACGCTTGCTCTCTATATTCAGATTATTTTTGCTAAATTTGGCTTGAATTTCTTATCCAAGTTTCACAGTCCCTCTTTCTTTCTAGTGTTCCAACGGTAAATCTGGAGGATTATAACGCTAGAAACTGGGTTAAATATCCGTTGTGGGGACAGCACAGACAGCTAATTGTGTAGTTTTGCGCTAAGCGATAGTCAACTGATAGCTGTGCTTTATAATTTCTACTGATGTAATTTAGAAAGATATATTTGAATCACTTTAGAGAAAAAAACAAAAACAACTCTTCCCACGGGTTAATACTCATATTATGACAGTTGAAACTTTTAGATCTGTGATTTTTATTGGATTCTATCACATTACTAAAAACTGTGATCTCTTACACAAAAATATCATTACAATGAAATACGACATATATTATGAATATTTCATAACCTTAAGAGTAGAATTATTAACGATTCACAAATTTTTTATTTCTTATGTGAGATGCAAAGTAAGTTATAGTTTCTGTCATTTCAAATACATTTTATGTATTCTGATGTGTGTGTAAATTTTTTATCTGAATGTGATTTGGCTCCAAATAAATGGAAAGAGTATGTGTGCCACTTGACTCATATCATGTTTCAACATTTTGATCCTAATCTGTGATCTCTAAGGGGACATCTAGGATTTTCTGATTGGTAGGCTGGTTCAGTTTCATTTCCTCACTATTATTTCAACATGCTTTTTACCTATTAAGAACGAAACTTACTTGAATTGTTCTATATTATTTTTTGTTCTGTAGTTTCTTGCAGGGATTTCAGATCTAGTTGGGGTTGCTTTCTATCTTAAAGGTTAAAGAAGTCAGATATTCTTCGTTGTATATAAATGAATAATTTTTGCATTGTGCAAACAAAATTTATTTACCTCCCTGTTCGTCAAAATGTTCTTGTTTAGTAAAGAAAAGGTGTTCCAGTGAGCGAAAATTCTAACATTAAAGAAGTGAACAAGTTATTGTTGAATAGCAAGCAATTATTTCGTTTCTAATAGCTTTTTTTAGGTACACTTAACAATAATTATGAATAAGTGCTTATAGAATTTTTGTTTGAAGTTGTATGGTTCGACCTTAAAGTTTTATGAATTCTATCATTTAAAAGTTTCAATTTGCAAAAAAGAAAGCTTTATTAGGTCAGAAACAGTTTTAGGTCACGTCACCTTTATAGCGTAAAAGTGAAAATCGTATCTCATTTTAGACCTGAAAGACTCGCACTGACTCCGATATTAATTCAACTTGTAGCTTTGTATATAAGTATGTGTGTCTAATTAATTTCTCCCATACACTTAGAGCTAGCAAGACTAAACGTGACAGATAAAATCGGGAGAACCTGGGGAGGGTGTCCTTATCTGTATGGCATAGTTTCTTATCAAGGGAGACAAAAACTAAAATACCCCCAGAAAAGTATAAGAGTAGGCTTACAGAGTCACTGAACACAAATCTGACATCAGATTCCCCAGATATCAAGTTTGAAATTGTGTTCATAACTCCACCTATAAGCCAGCAAGACAATATTTGGCAAACATGGTCAGGTATAACCGTAACGATTTTCTTTATCACGTGTAACAGCTGTAGGAGTAACTGGGAACCATGGAGAAGTTTGATAGGTACACCAGGTACATTACAAATAATGAGTCGGTTTTGTTTGTTTGTTTTAATTTCGCGCAAAAAATATACGAGTGCTATCTGCTTTGGCCGTCCCTAATTTAGCAGTGTAAGACGAAAGGGAAGGCAGCTATTCATCACCACCTTCCGCCAAACCTTTTGCCAAAGAAAAGTGGGATTGACCGTAAATTTATAACGCCTTTTGAATGTTACAGTCCAGATCGTCGGTAAGTTATAAATAATTATTACGAAATAATATTAACAGATTTGTTTCAATATAAGGTTTCATCTCTAACTGTAAAATATAATCACGTGTAACATTCAAAATACAAACATATCCAATCAAATGCTTTTGAATGTAATTACAAAATTTATCCACTCAAATGTTTTAAACGTTAGTAATTGAAAAGAAATAAGAAAACATAACTGGTGTTTTATAGACTTTAGGATTTGACCCCCAGTGACACAGCGGTATGTTTTCGGACTTAAACGCAAGAAACAGGGTTTCGATATCCGTGGTGGGCAGAGCACAGCTAGCTCATTGTGCTTAACTATGACCAACCAGTGTAAAGTTTAATATATTGATTCTCAGTGCTTATAATTTTTTCTTATGTTAAGATCTTTCTCTGCATTCAGTATTTTAACATTTTTATTTTATTAGTTATTTTTTATTCATTTATATTTTTAATGTTCCTTGCATTTAGTTGTTATTTTTCTACTTGTTTCTCCAATATAGAATCTTTCTCAGTTTAAACATTTAATTTAATTTGGGTTTCTGCTGTAGTTATGATTTTAGATTTTACATGTAATTTCTTTCCCTAATCTGTATCGTAAACTAATTAATTATTCACTGATAATACCTATACATCTTATTTATCTACATATGCATTTCTTTTCTTACTCTCTTTGAGTGTTTTGGTCCGTGTATTGTCTTCTTGATGGTGTCATCGACCATGTCTTGAGGATTCTCATTTTTTGTTTCGAATCATTCTTTTATTTTAAATCCCGTTTTCACGTTTTCATTGAAACTTAGTTTCATGGTTGTTATTATGTACCCTTTTAATGTTCTGGTTTTTACTTTTCGATCTTGTGCAGAAAATAAGATTACATAAGTTCCATCGTAAGTTTTCTTTCGATGAAATTTTAAACTGATTTTTTCTTTTATTTATGTTCATTAAACCTTTTTTCTTTTTTTTGAATTTAGAATTTTGTGTATTCATGTTGTTTGTACGCTTTACAAGCACGTTTTTTCTGAGCCTCGGATAATTTCACATCTCATTCAACCTTTACCACTATTTTGAATAGGTGGTGATCGTTATTGATTTTTCCGAACAGTTTTCCTTCTGTTCGTAGTAAAATAGCCCTTTTGTTGTATGGAAAGAATCTAGGGTCTTATAGACAAGCAGGAAGAAGGATAACCGTTGTCGGACGTTAAGCACTGGGATGTATTTTGTATGTGCTTGTATTAATACACATCTTGTTACATATTGTTTTGTCAAAATTTCCAAACAAAAGCACTGGCTTAACAATATCACGCACTAAAACAAAAACACAATTTGTGTTTATGTGCAAACAATAAAGAAATACCATGCTATATACTCTCGTAGCAGGTGTGTTTGTTTTCAGCTGAATCTGACGTTTTTGTTTCATCTTCTTTCTTGAGTCCCTCAACAACAAATCATATTTTGTTTCGGGGGGCAATTGCAAAGAAGATGGATAGATAACAAGCCTGATAGATCTGCTTTGTGTTCTGATATGGCTGGAGAGTCTGTCCAGGTTTTTGGTAATAGAATAGACTGAACTTCCGTGATAAAAATGATAGTTCTTGTATAAATGTTCAGATGTTGAATCTATCACCATGGTCATAACATTACCTTGTGTTAAACAAACTGATAATGTATATTTTGAAATGAACTTAAGAACTAATCCTCCAGCTTAAGGATGTCTCTAGTGTCATTTTTTACCATTTCATGATTTCGGTAGATACACCCATTATAATTACATGTAACATAAATATGGGATTAGACACAAAGATCATAATTATATCAACGTTATTTTACAAGTTATTGGCATTTAATGATTGACATAGCGGCCATGTTTTAGTGATTTGGAAGTCAACAAGCCAATAATTGAGTTTGGTGAATAAGATACTTGGATTTAACATGTTCAAAACATTTGAAAAACCAGCTCTTGTATGTGAAATTGGTCTAAATTAGTATTTTTCACTAGTAATGTTTTCCATTGTTTTTTGTTTGTTTTGAAGTATTTTAAAATTATAAGATTTAAATATATTTGGAAAACAAATAAGCCTGCCATATTTGTAATTTAGATGGAATTGTATATGAGACGTTATGTTTAAAAGAAATTCTATTAATATTGCACTAAAAAAGTCAACATTTTTCACTAGATGGCGGGAGTCTGTATTGCTTCACCCTTTTCAGTTGGTATTTGCGGAAAGAATTTTTGTTCTTTTGTTATTAAGTATAAAACTACACAATGAAATATCTCTACCATTCTCACCACAGGTCTTGAAACTTAGTTTTTGGCATGATAAGTTTTCAGGTTTACCGCTGAGCTAATAAAGGAATGAAGAAACAAGTAATAATAAAAATATAAATTTAAGAAATACAATTTTTTTTCAGGAACATGAAGCAACCTTTCAATTTAAATAACAGAGAAGATAAAAACTTTACACACAAATTTTTATATATGTGCCGTTATAAAATGAAGCGCAGTTTCTACCTGCCAACATAAAAACGAAAATCTAATGAAATTTTCGAACGTAACATTTCATGCATTTCTTGAAAGTTCATTCACGTTTTGTTCTATAGATAAGTACACTATACAAGTTTTTCTACGCCGATTATTTTATTTTACCTTTTAAATCAATAAAACGTGGGTGGTAAACTAATGGTTTATAGTTTTGCGTGAAAGTGTTAAAAACTTAAAAGTTAGTCATATTAGCAGTAAAAACAGTTTTTAAGCTTTCGTCGCTAATGTATCAATGAATTTTCTAATTCAGTAACGAGTGTGGGTTTTTCATAATAAAGCCACCTCAGGCTATGTATTGAGTCCACTTGAGGGGAATTGACCCCCTGAGTTTAGCGTTGTAAATCTTTATACTTACCGCAGCACTAGCGAAAGACTGGTGGTAACCCCCTAGATAAATGCCCTCTTGTAGAACAAAAACTGAATGTTTACAGGCATCTTAATAACTTGTATAAACAGTGTTGGAATGTCTAGAATTGTGGTTGCTATTGTTGAAAACTATTAAACTTTCTATTGTAGGAAGGTTATAAACATCAATTGTTGTCATTCCGAAAGGAAAATAAAAAATAAAAATTATCCAAGTTCATTCTTTAGGTAATAATGTTTAAAAATGTGTTAAAAGTTTAAAAATATTAATTCATGCCAGTTTTAAAAAAACAGTGTTTAATTATGACAGCGAAAATAAATGCTATATTAATTATTTGGAAATGCCACTGTAGATAAGTAGGAAAAAAAAAAGGAACTTACAAGAATGGCCAGTAATAAGGCTTGTCATCTTTGCCATTAATTTACATTTATGGCTTTCAGCTATGATAACTTTTATACAATTAACAAACGGGCCCCCCGCTAGTACAGCGGTATGTCTTCGGATTTACAACGCTAAAATCAGGGGTTCGATTCCCCTTGGTGGGCTGAGCAGATAGCCTTTGTGGCTTTGCTAAAAAAAACACTAAAAAAAAAACACGAATTAACAAACGGTATTGTAAAATCACGAGAACAATGTTCTTTTAAAGAGTAAGATTATTGTAGTTTACGCGTGTGTTTGTTTGTACTTTTTGGTATTTACAAATTCCTGGAACAATTTATATTAAACTTATTGTGTGAGTCAAGGATGTATCTTTAAAAGAAAGCTTTGTGAAGCAATTATATTTTTATGTAAATAAAGCGAGATAAAAAAACTTCAAAAGACATGCAGAAAACGTCTAGTGAGCGCAAAATGTAATATTCTTATAACCTTAGAACATACTGGTAGTTTTTTATTTCTTTTTACAACTTGCTGTAACTTTACAAATAATCGATTACTCATCACACATCCTGAAGTTTGGCGTTCAACAAAGTTTAATCACCCCACGCTGCTGGAATACTTTATTTAATACACCATTTAATCAGGATACATTCACAATGTCAATACGAGTTTCAGAGTCAAAACACGATATTAGTTTTTAATTCAAAGTGCCATCTACCGAATATTTTTACTAGGCTATAACAATACCAACAGACATGTTTTTCCAAGATAAAGAAAAGACTAAAATTTTGGATTTAAGCAGTTGGACAAAGGGAAACGAAGTGGAAATCCAGTTCAAGTATATTTATGTGGAAAATGATTTTAGTGGTGAAGAAAATGTCAGCAAAAGAATATATGGTACGTTGTTTCTAAATTATTATTTAATAACTCCTGGTTTAAAGGAAAAGGCTATAATTAAAAATTACAAAATGTTACTGTCTTCCATTAATAGTTATGAAATGTATGATTACTTAATAGACCTAATGGTAATATTAAAAGTAAGACGATTATCTTTAAATTAAGCTTCTCCTAAAGTTCTAATTGTAAATTAGTCAAACTGGACTAATTAGAAACATAAAAACATGTATTAATTTTGTACTTACTTGATAACTGATAAACAACAATTTTCATTATTCAGTTCACAATAATAAGGCACGTCATGGCCAGATGGTTAAGACACTCGAATTGTAATTCAAGGTTCGCGGCTTTGATTCCCTATCACATCAAATATGCTCGCCCTTTTCAGTCGCGGGGGCGTTATAATGTAACAGTCAAACACTAAAAAAGTAGCCCAAGAGCTGACGGTGAGTGGTGCTTACTAGCAGCCTTCCCTCCAATCTTACACTGCTAAATTAGTGATGGCTAGCGCGGATAGATCTCGTGTGTTGCTACCCGCGAAAATTACAAACACAACAATGAATATTTTAGTGAATATATATATATATATATATTTAACTTGTTATTTAATTTTAACAATTCAATTACACAATATTTGCAGAAGAAATTCAAAAATGTATGATATAATACATACATTTTCAAGGACTAAGCAATTTTATATTAGAAAAAGCAGAAAAACACAGACTGCTCAAAAATGACGGAAAAGCCTACTCTGAGCGTTGAACGATAGGATTCTAATGTTGGAAATGGGGAAGTTTCTAGAAGCTCAACACAAGTATCTGAGATAGAGAAACGAAATAACAGTAGAAATACTCCTTATTATATGTAAGGTGCATGTATCCCTAGAGCCCAAAGAATATCGCCTCATTAGAAAGTCGCCAAGTAACAAGAAATCAAAGAATGCGGCTGAATGTTACATAACTATTACATAATATACAACAGACTGTCAGATAACTATTGCATAATACACACTTGAGTATTACATAACTATTTTTAACATATACCCAGGTATCACATAAGTATTACATAATATACATTTGAGTGTAATGCATATTATTCCATATTGTGCATACACCAGAAACAACTACTACCTGAGGACATGCAGTGGTACCAGAGGGCGCAGGTATCTTTGGGAGGGATGATAACATAGTTTGACACCAGAGGATCAGATACTATAGGCAGAAGATGTCACTGATGCAGATTGTCTTCTTAAGCAGAGATAATTTCAACGTTTGGCGCCAGAGGATGTGTTACTATATGCGAACGGTGTTACAAGGATTTTACAGATGTATTATTATAAATGGATGTTCTTGCTATTACAAGTTCTGCAAGGGTTTCCAGTCCTATCGTGTGCCTTACAAAGGTGATTTGTGTTCCTTAGGATTACATAAAGATTTATATTTCTGTCATATATTTAATTACTTATGTTTTACAAGGGCAAATGATGTTTTTATAGGTAGATAATACTACAAGGCGATCCGTTAGACAGATGATCTTACTAGATATATAGTGGGTGTGATTTGCAAAAGATGATAGTGCAACTATACCTCTGTAAGACAGCATACAGATTTCAGCGTACCTTTAATTGCATACATTTTTACAAAGGTTGGTAATAAATTCCGAACAAGACAGGCAATTGTGTTTTCAGCTTACTGATTACAGTATTTTTTTTAATATCTAGTCCAAGTCTTGCAATTATCAACCTATAAAGGACGCTTATTTAAATATCAAACAATAATATAAAAGTTCCATTTTCAGTATTTTGTGTTTATGGTAGCTTTGTAAGTAGCTACTCAGAGTAGAACTTCTGTAAATGGAGGATGATGGACTCATTGTTTCAATATGCCAACAGTTACTAGATTGATTTACATGTGAAAAAACTATTTTTATATTAATGATTTAACATAATAAAAAGTTATTGATACAATATCTGTATTTAACGTTTTTATCGTTTACCTAATCCAAGTAACGCTTCCGTTTTCAAAAACTAGAAATTCTATTTCCATATCCTTTATTTAAAATTATTCATATCCTAATGAATATAAGAGCTTTTAATTATAGATCAAGTAATAAAGTGACTGTTTCTAAGATTTTCGGTATCGTGAATAATATTTTAAATTAAAAATTATACAAATCATACATACAAAACTCCAGGTACCATAAGTATAATATTTTACAATTCTTTGGGTTAGTATACATACAAATTACATTCATTCCAACTCAGCAAGTAAAATTTTATATAATTTTTAGTTGATAGTGAACAATATTTGTACTTGAAAAAGCATTATATATATATATTTTTTTTTGAATTTCGCTCAAAGCTACTCGAGGGATATCTGTGCTAGACGTCCCTAATTTAGCAGTGTAAGACTAGAAGGAAAGCAGCTAGTCATCACTACCCACCGCCAACTCTTGGGTTACTCTTTTACCATCGAATAGTGGGATTGACCGTCACATTATAATGCCCCAACGGCTGCCTTAACACGCCTGGCCATGCCGGATCCTAAAGTATTATATAATCCAGTCAGTGTCATTAAAAGTTGTTAAGAATTACAAAGATCGTCACGTGGTCAGCGTTCTCTCAACGCATGTGCACATACAGACATGACCTTAGTTTAAAAACGTAAACCCACCGTATTTTACGACAATCAGTCAGATCAAAATAATTTTTCAACATCTTAAATGTATGAGATTTCATGATACATTGAATGCTAACACCCTAGTTTATAACAAAAAAAAATCTAGTTTTATTTGAATTTTCTAATGTTATACCCTCAGTGGCACGGCGATATGTCTGTAGACTCACACCATTAGAAACCGGGTTTTGAAATCCGTTGTAGGCAAAGCGCACTGTGTAGCTTTATGCTTAATTCCAAACAAACAATATAATGTTATATCTTCAAAAGGAAAATATATTTTAAAACAGTGTCATGGTAACACCTAAAAGTCAACACATATAACATAATGGCATATGCTTTTCTTCTGGCTGGTGTTACTATCACATTTAACATAATGCTGAAAGTTTTTATAAATATCGAATGATTTAACATACAGGTAAGTGTTTACGTTCTCTAATGTTTTTACATCTCATTTCCTGAAAAGGACACTTTTTAATATGCATATTTTTTATGTACATACAATGCCTATTTCACTATATTTAATTTTAATATCTATTTAATAAACCTTGTAGTAAATCATTTTGTTACACAATAAATGTTCTTAATCACTATTATAGATTAGCTACACTTACCATTTTTTACAGGGCAAATATAACTGACTTTCATCTACAGGAAAGAGGTAACTGACATGACATGCATGTTCAACAATACTAAATCAACTACGAAATACAAATTTCAATGTATGTGTATTATTTCTAATTGTCATTTTTAATACTGAAATCAAATGTTAGAAAGGCCAGTAAAAGACACTTCAATTTTATTGACGCAAGATGATGTTATATCGACATTTTACTAAGAAGTGTTAGTTTGGTTTGTTTTGATTTGTTTGTTTGTTTGTTTTAATTTCGCGCAAAGCAACTCGAGGGATATCTGCGCTAGTCGTCCCTATTTTAGCAGTGTAAGACTAGAGGGAAGGCAGCTAGTCATCACCACCCATCACCAAATCTTGGGCTACTCTTTTTCCAACGAATAGTGGGATTGAACGTCACATTATAACGCCCTCACGGCTGAAAGGGAGAGCGTGTGTGGTGCGACGGGGATTCGAACCCTAGACCCTCAGATTACGACTCAAACGCTTTAACCCACCTGGATATGCGGAGCCAAGTTTGTTTTGAATTTCGCGCAAACCTACACGAAATCTATCTGCGCTAGACATCTCTAAATTAGCAGTGTAAGACTAGAGGGAAGGCAGTTAGTCATCACCACCCACCACCAACCCTTGGACTACTCTATTACCAATGAAAAGTTGGATTGGCCGCTACATTATAACGCCCTTACGGCTGAAAGGGTAAGCATATTTGGTGTAAGTGGGATACGAATCCGCGATCCTCGGCTTAACCACCTGGCTATGCTGGGTCGACTAAGAAGAGAGGTGGATGACAAAATTCCAGGTTCAGTTTCATCATCAATATTGTTGATATCACAAATTTTTATTGTTTTGAATTTTTTACGTGTAATTCATGTACTCTGAATCTGAAAACAATATCATTTTCTCTCCTTTACGTACAGACTTTTCACAAAACGTCGAATGTAATTTCACATAAATAAACCATTTTCGTTAGATCGGGTTACATTTTGCTATGCTCAAAATGTTGACAATTACTGGGCAATCATGACGTGAGAGCCTTATCGATCGTTCTAGTATCTAGACATACGAAAAATAATAATAAAAATTGTTCATTGTTGTAAACAAAATAATAAATTGTTCTAAGTAAAGGTTTTTCTTCCGAATTTCCAAAACATTCTCGCATAATATAAATAATTAATATTATTTTCGATATCTACGTACATACCTGAATTATGTAATATCCCTTCATGAAAACTAAAACAACTTTTGTAAATTTTAAATTCGCAGCCTTGTAGATTTGATTTGAAAAATTAGGTATAAAACATAATATTGAAAATAAATCGTTTAATCAACACGTAGTAAATATCCTCTTTTCTTTATAAAACACTAAATGTGTATTGAAACATTTCCGTTAAGTAAAACATCTCAATTTAATTAGACTACACGCTGTTAAAAATGCATTTTTCAATATATGTAGGCCCGTCATGGCCTGGTGGTTATGGCACTCGACTCGTAATCTGAAGGTCGCAGGTTCGAATCCCCGTAACACCAAACATGCTCCCTCTTTCAGTCGTGGAGGCGTTGTAATGTTGTGGTCAATCCCACTATTTGTTGGTAAAAGAGTAGCCCAAGAATTGGCGGTAAGTGGTGATGACTAGCTGCCTTCCCTGTAGTCTTACACTGCTAAATTAGAGACAGCTAGCGCAGATAACCCTCGAGTAGCTTTGCGCTATATTCATAACAAACTAAGCCAATGTATGTAAAACGTATTCGCGAACTCTAAATAAAGTGATGTTACACTTCTGAATTATTTATTAACACAATACACTAGTATTTACATAATTATCATACCTATTACTAAGCAATATGTAAGAAATTGTAAGCTTTATAAAGAACAACCCCTCTTTCAGTGGCACATCGATATGTCTGTGGGTTTACTATACTAGAATCTGGGTTTTGATGCCCTTGGTAGGGAAAGCACATATGGTTTACTGTGTAGCTTTGTTCTAATTTCAAACAAGGAAATACAAACAACGAATTATAATTCTAGTATTTCAACAATATATTAACAATAGTTAGTCAGAAGTTCAGTCGGTTCAGAATAATATTTTTTTCAGTATGGAAAAGCGATTCAATTAAAGTTTGATGTGCTTTTGATATTTTGTTCCAGCTGAAACAAATAACTATTTTGTTTGAATGTCGAATACTCTATTTCACTTATGGTCTTAAAAAGAATGGTAATCAATATGGCAGAAAAATTTATGAAAACAAAAGTTGCACAATTTATTGACAATATTTTGTCGCTATTTATGTTTTGCTTACAAAGTTCAACATAACCGTTATAACATATTCTGTGTGGAGACTGATGTCACACTAGCTAAACGTTAATTGTAAGGAAATACATATACGAATTAACTTTATGTACCATGATTGGTGTCAATCGAACTGTTTACTTAGCAAAGATTTTGTGCATGTTTATTTTCCTAAATATTTTAAAACGAAGTTTACAACTGACTGTTACATTAGTGATGAGACTAGTGGGTTCGAGGTCCCGTCGCTGAACCTGCTTGCCCTTTCATTCGTGCAAGCATTATAATGTGACAGTCAATCTCACTATTCGTTGGTGAAAGAGTAGTCTGAGAGTTATAGCATTTTCCTCAGTGCCTTCCACCTAATTTATTATTGCTAACTTCCGGACTGTTAGCATAAATATTATGTAATTTCACACTATTATAACGATAAATATTAGTTCAATATGTGTTCAATACACCGATACTTGTTGTATTGAACAAACTGTAAACTCAATTAATTACAACATAAGAAAGTTCCTACACTGTTAACTAACTTAAGAATTATTACAACTATTCTTCAGCCTGTTCCGTGTACATCGTCAATTCTGGCTGTTAAAAATGTCTTGCATTATAGCTGTAACTGAACTTTATTTATATGATGCATTTTAAGAGGCACCGTTTGTTTGGTAAGTTTCTGTATGGCTTTGCACAATGATTTTGTTTGTTTTGAATTCCGCGCAAAGATACATGATGCCTCTCTGTGTTAGCCGTTCCTAATTTAGTAGTGAAAGACTATAGGGGTGGCTGCTGGTAATCACCACCCACCGCTAACTCTTGGGCTATTCTTTAATCAACGAATCGCGGGATTGACCGTCACTTATAACGTACCTACGGCTGAAAGTGCAGAACATGTTTTTGAGAGGGGAATTCGAATGCGGAACCCTCAGTTTAAGAGTCGAGCGCCCTAACTACCTGGGCATGTCAGGACTTGCATAATAACAAATCTATAGTACTTGTTAAAGTGTAATGTAACAAAATGAATCTTATGCCAATAAAAAAATTTGTTACGGCTTAGAAATTATATAAAATACTATTTCAAAACGTAAAATTAATTCAAAGTGACTTGGATAGAGCAAAATCAATGTAATATATTTCACTTCAAAAATATACTTCTTAAACTGTATTTTTTACGTTTATATACCATTTTTATCATCTGAATTACATTACTTTTTAATATGTTCATTAACTCATATCTGTGTAAGCCTAGATAGCCTATTGGGTGAGTACATAGCCTATTAATAAAGTATAACTAGCATGTGGATATCGTTCCACAACATGCTCACACTGGCACAATTCTACAAAAGTATCTAATGGCATATTAGTGCCCGGCATGACCAGATGGTTAGTAGTCTGAGATTAATGGGTTCGAATCCCCGTCACACTAAACATACTCGCTCTTTCAGCAGCGGGGGAGTTATAATGTGACGGTCAATTCCACTGTTCGTTGGTAAAAGAGTAGCCCAACAGTTGGCGGTGGGCGATGATGACTAGCTGCCTTCCCTCTAGCCTTACATTTCTAAATTAGGAACGGCTAGTGCAGATATTTTTCGTGTAACATTGCCACAAAATTAAAAAACAAACAAACAAACTAACGACAGATTCACATGGAATGTCACAGATTTACGTTTTCTTCACACAAATCACAGCAGGAATGAAGGTTAATTATCCATAAATCGCAATCGCAAGCTGCGTAAAAACTTGAAACGCAAAATATTCATGTTACTCAAAGTTTATAAATTGTTATATTATGCAGTTAGTGAAATTAGAAAGTATGTTTGTTTTTTGATAGGGATTCCAACCCACGATTTTCAATTTACGAGTCGAACGCGCTAACCCACCTGGCCATGCCAGGCGGAAAGTATCTGAGATCAAATTGTCTGTTGTAATAATGAAACTCTAGTCACTAAAATATAAAACATCAAACGCGTACTTTGTAAACATACGATATTAACCTTTCAGTGTACGTGTCTTTAGATTGAAATCTGTTGAAAACTCTAACAAATATGAAATCAGACTGTCATATGTTAATCTGGGTAATTTACTCCTCATGTCTACATAAAGATCTTTGTCTATGTGACGCAGATACATTCGTTTTAAACTCTGGTTCTGTAGATGTTGTTAGTTACATGTTATCTAAAAACTCCAACCTACAAATTAGAGTAAAATATGAATTAACATATCGCTTCATGCATTGGTAAGTACTAATAAATTAGTACTCCAGTTGGTTCCAGGGGAATCCGCTTGGTGTCGCTAGGTTTGCACAGATCACCTGATTACGACGCCATTTCCCGATTGGAGATATCTTCATTTGTGTATTAGCTACGCGGTTTTAAGTGAAGTGCGATTTTTTCGTTTGGCGGATTTCAGAATGAATGACCTGAAGGAGCAACGACTTGCTGTGAAATTTTGTGTTAAACTTGGAAAATATGCGACTGAAACTTTTTCTATGCTTAACACGGCTTACGGTGATGTTGCTATGAAGCGTACGGCATGTTTCAAGTGGCATGAACGTTTTAAGGATGGTCGACAGTCCATTGAAGATGATGAGCGTCCTGG
The DNA here is from genome assembly GCF_004210375.1 of Tachypleus tridentatus. Lineage (NCBI taxonomy): Eukaryota > Metazoa > Arthropoda > Merostomata > Xiphosura > Limulidae > Tachypleus > Tachypleus tridentatus. The sequence goes on from NC_134828.1 coordinate 96,133,497, forward strand.
ACGTCCTTCCACGTCAACTGACGACCCACACGTCGACAAAATCAACACCCTGGTGCGGGCAAATCGACGTCTGACTGTCAGGGAGCTTGCTGAAGAGTGTGGAATATCAGTTGGATCTTGTTACGAGATTTTGACCGAAAAATTGAAGATGCACCGCGTTGCTGCGAAATTTGTGCCTCAGAACTCGTGAGTTTTTGGCCAAACACTCTATCACTGTTCTTTCCCACCCCCACCCCTACTCACCTGGCCTTGCTCCTTGTGATTTTTTCTTGTTCCCCAACCTCAAAAGACCCTTGAAAGGAAGAAGATTTGAGACGATTCCCGAGATTAGGCAAATGCGACGGAACTGGAGGACATTACAAAAGAAGCGTACCAGGACTGTTTCAACTAGTGGAAACACCGTTGGGATAAGTGTGTGCGTTGGGGAGGAGAGTACTTTGAAGGGGTCCCAGACCTGTAACTTCCAAATAAAGTACATTTTGTTTTATGACGTCAGTCCGCGTATTTTTTGAACAGACCTCGTATACTGGTTGGAATCAATCACTTGCCTACACTCTTATAATCAGATGATTTTTTTCAAGTAACTTAGATAAATTAATTAATATATTAACATGCACAGTTGACAATATCAAATATATTTGATCTGTTACGATTTGTGTTTTTTACAGAAGAAAAATTGATTCTGCCGCTTTGTAAGTCCGTTCTTCACTCAAATACTTTTCTTCTGGTTTCTTTAGATTTTTTCACAATTCAAATAACAATTGTCGGCACTACAGGGGCAAGAGAGCCTTTACTTAGCTAACTTTTTTTTGCTCCCCTGTTGTATTCTAGGTACTCAGAGCGAACGTAATGTGTAAACAAGATAACACGTTCGCAGGCGCATAACCGTCTTACCGGATGATTTTTTTCTTGTATGCTAGAACTCAACCAGATATATCTTACGATAATAAGTGTTCCCTTTACTCCCAGGGCTTGGCATGCTTAGGTTATTAGGGCGCTCGACTCGTACTCTGAGAGTCTTGTGTTCGAATCGCCTACCCACCAAACATGTTCGCCTTTGTGGGGGTATTCTAATATTACAGTCAATCCCACTATTTTTTGGTAAAAGAGTAGTTCAAGAGGTGGCGGTGAGTGGTGATGACTAGCTTCCTTCCTTCTAGTTTTTCTGTGTGAACCTGACAGCATTGAAGAATTACATAAGCCAAGCAACAACAGTAGGAAATCAACTCTGTGTAGGACGACTCTTAGAGTAGTTGGTCAGGCTTAAGTATCATGAACGCTTATTGATGAATCAGTTCGACGAGGTTTTAGTGAGCCTTCTGGTGTCTAAAAAGAGTGGACAAAAATTCATACCCGAATGGTATAAAACATATTCTTGGCTTGAATACTCTGCATCTACTGACAAAATTTACTGGTTTTGTCTGTCGTTATTTTACTACAGATGCTAAATATCAAGATGAGCAAACTTTTGCGTTTAAAGGGTTTAATAGATGAGAAAAAGTGCACTGGATAGTCTCCAAAAAACAATAAATGTCTCAAACACAAACAGATTGATACACACGTGAACAAAGTGTGTAAATATAACGCTTATTAAGAATCAAAGGGCCCGGCATGGCCAAGTGGTTAAGGCATTCGACTCATAATCAGAGAGTCGCGGGTTCGAATTCCCATCGCACCAAACTTGCTCGCCTTTTCAGCCGTGAGAACGTTATAATGTGTAGGTCAATCCCACTATTAGTTGGTAAAGAGTAGCCCAAGAGTTGGCGGTGGGTGGTGATGACTAGCTGCCTTCCCTCTGGTCTTACACTGCTAAATTAGGGACGGCTAGCGCAGATGGCTCTCGTGTAGTTTTGCGCGAAAATTAAAAACAAAACAAAACAAACAAACAAACAAAGCAATAAGGAGGAAGAGGTCTAGTGTACCTAACCTTCCCGGGTGTACAAGTTGGTATACCCAAACAACTAGAGAAAGAGAGCAATACAATCACAATACATTCATAGTTTTGCATGTTCCTCTTCATTTAAGTCGAAGTTCGAAACCTTCTGGTAAAATCAAACTTCATCATCCAGTTCGGCTTGAAAATAATGAGAAAATTCGTAAACACTAATACTCATCTTTTATGTTAAATCAGTTATAAAGCACAGTTGTGGGATAATAAGAAAATAGTGTGATGAGTAAAAACCTGAAAAAAGATCGCAGAACACACGTTTTTAAATTAAGAAAAGTTGAATTAATATTGAAAACGAAAAATAAAGTCTGTACCATCACATATCGAAAATTATTTTATATTTGCACGCTAATATAAAGAAACGATTGAAATTATACGTGCGTATATACATGTATATAGATGCACAGTGTGTTTATTAACACGTGAAAGTTAACCAAGAAAGGATTTTTAGTTTCACCGGTTTTTATTCAAGTAATACTTTATTTTATTCTACGGGATTCCAGCTTTTTGTTTAAGAGATTGACGAGCAAAAAAAATGGAAGATTGGAAAATTTCTTTCTTATACATACATGTATACAAAGATTGGAGTGATTATTCACAACATACATCTGATGCTTATTATATTTCTTTCGCCTCTTCCAATCTCAAAATAAAAATTCAAGGTTTTGAACTGAAATAGGTTTATGTCAGTACACTAGCTGTTGGCGTGCACATGAAATAATTGTGTTTAAATAATCGTTTGACTCAAAGAAGAGTGCAATAAATAAGGCTTTGAAACTAAAGCAAACAAATATAAAACTAGATCTTTTAGCATAAAACTATTGCTTGGTATGCTTTGGCAGTCTTTAGATCAAATGCATAGCGAAACCAAAACCAACCGATTGTATTGGTGAATGTCCTGTTATGTTTAAGAATATGAGTATTTTTTTTAATGATATATCCCTACTTGAAGTGGTTGCTGCACTGGAAACAACAACAACAACGCTAAACTGACACTGTACTTGCATCCATTCTAACCACAACCACTTAATGCATGCTTGAATAGCTTCCTATTAAACCCTTACAAAATATCAGCTTAGTATCTTTTAGGTAACACTATTTTAAATTAATGATGTTTCCTACTTAAATTTAAAGATATTTCGAATACTCATGTGAAATATGAATTGCGAGGAAGACAGGTGGTCGGATTACAACGTATGCGACATTTTCAAGATACTACATGGGATGTGACAAAAACAACACAAAAACTAATAACTTAGATGCTCATATAACATTAAAAAATATTTCTTTATTGTTTTTAATTTTGCGCAAAGCAACACGAGGGCCGTCTGTTCTAGCCGTTCCTAATTTACTAGAGGGAAGACAGCTGTTTCTCACTTCCCACCACCAACTCTAGCACTACTCTTTTACCAAAGAATAGTAGGATTGACCGTAACATTATAATTCCCCCACGGCGGAAAGTGCGAGCATATTTGGTACGATAAGGATTCGAACTCGTGACTCTTGAATTACTAGTCGAGCGCCCTAATCACTTGCCCTTTGTTTCTTTAAAAGTAAATATTTGATTTGCAATTTTAGATTATCTCACAGTGCTATTTATTTGTACACGACTTAGAATAACAATGAGAATAAACGTTAGTTTTAAAGCGTGATGAAACGTTCTTGAAGTACACAAGTACAATATTTTGAAAATAAAAAATAAGTGGGAATTTATAACGGTAATTAAATACGAAAAATATTTTATTACTGTGAAAATATATATAGAAGAAAAATACAACTTTATTGCAAGTGCCTCTTGCTATATGTCACTAATAACTTTTGGATCAAAATAATAGTTTGCTGTATAAAAGAACCCGATGATAAGGTGAATCTTTATTGAAAGATTTTCTTACTTATGAAGTTTTTAAATTATCGTTATGGTATTCTTCACCTTCAGTATATTATAATGGTTGAATTCTTGATATAACCAGATTTGCTTTAAAAGTTGTATTAAAACAGGCTTAGTGTTAGCAGTATTAATTGAAGATATTTATTTATTTTTAAATAATTATATATATATATAAATATATATAATAGTAATGTCTATTTTCTGTTGTATGTTCATGTAATTACTTCGCAGATTTTGGATGGTTTATCACCAAATTTGGTATAGAGGCTTATTAGGTCCATGGGAGAGCACACACAGATTTTCACTTTTGCGTTTTTAATCTTTATGGGCATTTTTGCCTTTTTTACCAGTAATTTGCTTTATTTTGATGGATCTTCACCAAATTTGGGTTGAAGGGAAAGCAATCAACAAGACTCATAGGATTTTTGGGTTCATGCAGAAATACATGCAAATTTGCGGTTTCACATTTTGTTTTTTATACTTTCTATCGGTGCTTTTTTACAATTACATATAGGGAAAACAACTTTTCATGTGCTCAGATAATCTTTCATTAATAATGGATTTACATAAGTTTCGTTGGACGAGTAATACAGCTAATTTTTAATATAACGAGGCAAGTGATTCAACACACTTCTTATACTGATTGCATTGTATTGATAAGTAGAAAAATAGATGACTGCTCGACTCGTAATCTGAGGGTCGTGGGTTCGAATCTCCATCACACCAAACATGCTCGCCCTTTCAGCAGTAGGGATGTTACAATGTGATGGTCAATCCCACTATTCGTTGGTAAAAGAATAGCCCAAGAGTTGGCGGTGGGTGGTGATGACTAGCTGCTTTCCCTCTAGTCTTACACTGCTAAATTAGAAATGGCTAGCGCAAATAGTCCTTGTGTAGCTTTGCGCGAAATTCAAAACAAACTAAACTATTCGAATATATACGTCAATAGCTAGTATTTACTAGTACTCTATTAATAATAATTCTGCCTGAATGTTTTCTGTGTAAAATTATATTAAGACTTTGAAAGATGCGAATTATAATTGATAATAAAATAAATAAAATTCAAAGATGGAATGATAATACATGACGTGATATTATGCATTATCATATTTACTAGTGTGTAGCTCGTGAAAAATGAACTTCACCCCCATAACTTTACATTTCATGACTAACTGAAATAAATACATGTTGCGAAATCAAGCTTGATTAACAAATGAGGCAGAATGGTACAATCAAGGCAGTCATACGTCGGTAACTTCCTGTGTGAAAAAATCAAAGTTAAGATCATTCATGAAATGAATTCGCAGCATATATATGGAATAATTACTGGTATAAATCAGTTAGATTGAGAAATTGTAATATATAGAAAAATCCAATGTGTTTTAGTAACACTATAATCTACAATGGCTCTTGTACCATGTTTCTTAGCAAGAAAAGTATAACCTATTTATTGTTGTTAGTCTATTTAATGAGAAATGAAATATATAGACAGCAAAATAAAAAAAAAAGTTGATTTATTAATTAAGGTTTCCGTTGATTAAAGAGGTTTGTTGTTTTGTTAAAACATTGGTGATATAACAGAAAATAGATTAATTCAGAAATGATTTGAGTTTCAAAACGAATTGATAATTTTTACTTTTATGCCCTTGGCTATAGACTATATGATCCCACACTAAGTATTTAGGCTTATTATATGAACACTTATTAAACTTGTAAGGTTTCATCCCTCCCTCCATCAAGTGACACAGCGAACTTACAACGTTAAAAACCGGGTTTCTATACCTGTGTGCAAATCACAGACAGCCAATTGTGCTGCTTTGTGCTTAACTTCAAAACAAACAAACAGTTTCCAGTCTTTTGATCAACCTGGTAAATAAATAATCAATTTTAGAAGTCGCTAAAACTTTTAAGGCATTTTTTGTTATTTTTTAAAATTATTTTATTAAACGGCAGTGTTTCCTTATTTCAAAATAGCAACATATAATGTTCTTTAAATCGATTTATAAAAACATTAAATAAATGTTTGTTGAAATTTATGAGGTTATGACAATGGTCTTATTTGACTTTACTGTGTGTAAGAAATACGCTCATTTGTTGCAGACTGTGTGTAAGTAACTCAGAGTAAAGTAATATTTTTTCAATGGACAAACAAATGACCGACAATTTATGTCACTTGTTATGAACTACACTACATTTTTATATAAGATACTAAGAACAACTCGTTCCAGATTATTCTTTCTTTGAAATATAGCCATTAATGGACGAGAAGAGGATGCTTGCTACTTTAAAGGATTAAGTTAAAACATTTTTTTCTAAATGGAATTCTATTCTTAAAAATGCTGGCAACACGAGTTGATCATATCTTTTCATTTACAACTAAAAGCACTACGTAAGATTATCAGGATCATAGCTATGACGCTTAAATGGTCCTTCACATTTTTATATCTTTGATGCAGCCATTTTTAATTTTGGCAAAGATAGACTGCCGAGAATACATCAAAAGTTTGTTAAAGAACGTATGTTAAGCAAATGAAACCGCAGCATAACTTATTCAAAAATTCTCAGTTTTGGTCCAAGCGACTTCTTCGTTTAGAGTTACATTTCAGTTGCCACTCTATGCTTTTTCCTTGTTATAGACCCGATCTTGGTGGAATAGCAAAGGTGTTTTTGGTTATGTCCAACCTTATGAAATTTTGAAGCACACCAGAGGAAATTGTAAATATATCCTTCTTGGGTGACGTTTAACATTATCTGGCATTCAAGTTTTTACTTATTACAAATATGAAACAGTGACTTGCATTGAAAACTTTTCTTATTAAAATATCTTTGTGTGTCTTTAGTCTCGAGTTATCAGATGATACCATTTATTAGTTTCTCTGCAAATTATTTTTAGATTAAACAAACGCATGTCTTTAGTTTTAACAGTACCTCTTATGCGTTATTCAATTTCCTAGCAACTGATGTCAATAAAATTTTAATATTTGAAGAATTGATGCTAAAGGCTTTCTAATTGTTAAATAGCTCTTTATATATGTTTTATATATATATAGTCCTCGTTAGTTTTTAGCAGCATTTACGTAAAGAGAAAGAAATAATATATGAATAAAATCCTATTTTAAGAATGTATACGTTTTAGCTTCTAGGAACAAATATGTTAAATATGTATATACGTGTACATTTGAAATGGTTCAAAAAATATCGAACTGATGAAAAACATAGTTTAAAAGCATCTTAAAAACCATAATGTAATCCAAGTTGGCCTTTTCAGAAGAAATGTCATCTCTTAACTACTCTCTCTCTCGGTGTTTGGGTAAGATATGTTAACACCCTGGAGGGTCAGGCTCTCTTTGACCTCTTCCTACTCCCCGTACTTATGGTCTTGCAGTATTGGAATTTGTAATTATTGAACTGAATATTATTCTGGTCCTTTTCAGGGCAATGTCCATGTATTGTGGTACATATATAGTTATTATTTTACTCTATCAGCAGAATGTCAAGTTTGTTGGTGGCACTTCTTTTCCCCTTTCGTTTTTTAATTAATTTTTATAATTTTTGTCTATTTATTTATTTGCATTTCTTTCTTTTATGTTTAAAATATAAGTTGACTAGGGAGAGATGCTCAGGATTAACTTCATCATGTGTGAGGTACCTATCTAGTTCGCATAGGAGTTCGTTTTTCATCTAATTTTTATCGAAGTACGTTATTGTACTATGTAAGAGTCTATTTGGTACGGTTGGTATGTTTGAATATTTGTGTACGAATTGAGATGATATAGTTCTTGGAACTCTGTATGCAGTTGTGAGGAGTGTGTTTTGGATTGTTTGTAGTTTGGTTTTAATTATTTTATTGCTTACAGTTATTCATGCTGGAGCTGCATAATCTATTACTGGTCTAATGTATGTTTTGTAAATTTTTAGTATGTTGTCTGTTGATGCTTCACTATTTTAGCCAGTTAGACTCCTAGCATAGTTAGTTCTTCGCCAGACTTTATTTTTAATTTCATTGACATGATTAATCAAAGTTACTTCTGAATCATAGGTTAGATCTAAAAAGTTTGCCGATGTGGCAGTCTGAAATAGTGTGCCATTCATATAGAATTCTGGGTGTTGTTTTTTGTGTTTTGTCAATTTCGTAAAGACGACAAGTTGTATTTTTGCTGTGTTTATTTTTATTCTGTATTTTTGACAGTATTCACTTATTCTATTTAGATGTGGATGTATGCTTGTGGCTGCTATCGTTGGTGTTGCGGCACTTTTCCAGACTGCTACATCATCTGCGAACTGTGAGGAGAATCCATGATTTGGATCCTTCAATGGCATATTGTTTACATACATGATGAAGAGTATAGAGCTAACCACCCCTCCCTGAGGGACTCCAACTTCTGGAGTAAAATACTCAGAAAAGGTACCCTCAACATTCACTCTACATTTTCTATTTTCCATGAGGTTAGATATCCAGAAAATAATTCCACGCTGTAGTCCCATTTCATTTATTCCGATCATCAGACCATCGTGCCATACAGTGTCAAATGCTTTCTCGATATCGAGGAAACAAGCGACAGTGCATTCTTTTATTGAAGCTATTTATTATCATTTCGGTTAATCTGATTAAGTGATCTGTTGTTTGTCTAAATTTCCTGAATCTATTTTGTTTTTTCGATAATTTTGATGTTATCACCAAGAATGGGGAGAGTCCATTACTGACTATTCTTTCTAGAATTTTGCTTACACAATTGGTCAGGCTGATTGGTCGGTAGCTATTAGGTTTATTTGCTGGCTTCCTTCCTTATGGAACATTAATATACTTGCGAGCTTCCAAGAAACTGGGATGTATCCTAAGGATAGGGATAGAATAAAAAGTGTTTTTAGGTGGTCAAACAATTTCGGAGTGCCCTTTTTTAGAAGGATAGCTTGTATTTCATCTTCACCTGCAGATTTGTTTTTTTGTTTTTTATTGCTTTAAGTAGTTCTTGTAGGGATATTTCATATGTTAGTAACGTGTTTTCATAATCTGTGACAGGTCTTATGTTTGTCTCAGTAATGTTTATTGGAAAATTTGGTTCAAATTGTTTTTTATTGTTTAATCAGAGATCACCAAGCAAGCTGGGTTTAAACACCCAATTCGTCTGTTGCTGTCTATAAAGATTACTAGACCAGTTGAGTTTATAGCACCCATTTTGTTTCATTTTTAACATATGCCTTTAGCTCCTTTCCAGATATTATCAGACCATCTGGATTTATAACAATGTTATTTATTTTAATAGTTAGGGCCCAGCATGGCCAAGCGTGTTAAGGCATTCGACTCGTAATCCGAGGGTCGCGGGTTCGAATCCCGTTCGCACCAAACATGCTCGCCCTTTCAGCCATGAGAGTGTTATAATATGACGGTCAATCCCACTATTCGTTGGTAAAAGAAGAGTCCAAGAATTGGCGGTGGTAGTGATGACTAGCTGCCTTCCCTCTAGTCTTATATTCCTAAATTAGGGACGGCTAGCGCAGATAGCCCTCGAGTAGCTTTGCACGAAATTAAAAAAAAAACTTACCTAAACTATTTTAGTAGTTAAGATTTTCTTTATGATCTTTATAGATAGCAACAGACGAAATGGGTGTTTAAACCCAGCTTGCTTGGTGATCTCTGGTAACGAAAGAAACTCATTGTAGGCAACAATAGACAAAATGTACTGAAACTGATATACAACAGTCTTGTTAGTGTAAAGTAGTAATGAAATAGTGAGGATTGAGGTGTTTAGAATGATTATCAATGTTATTGTAATGTATGTTACTACGTTTCACTCCAGAAATAAATAGTTTTACTGGCATTAAAATATCTAGTTAGCCTCTACTTGAAACAAATTACATTCATCATTAAAGAGCTTTATAAGAAATTGGTGTTTCATACTTAGAAGAACATGTTTCTAAAACATCTGTTACAATTTTCAAAGCAGTATCCTGGCTACGCCTAACTAAACAGAAAGATTAATAACCCCTCCCTAAAGTTGAAAATGTAGAGCATCTTCAGAAGTTTATTGCAATTCGAGCGTTAGACCTCTCGATTTTGCAACCATCCACACTAGACACACATAATAATCATATTAGAATGAATATTAAATTGTAATGATATAACTATTCTAATTTGATCAAATTCGCAGTTTTAAAAATAATAAAAATTACGAGGTCATATTTTAAAATTGGACAAGGTGACTACAGTGTATTTCTTAAGCAGTATATGTATAATGTTTTTCCAATGTCACTACTGTTGTTGTCGCTTTGCTGTGTTGACATGGCACAAAGGCTTTTATAATTCTCATCTGAAACTACAGATACCTAATTACTGGGTCTTCGAATTTTTTTTTAAGATTTAACATTTCATGCAAAACCAGCTATTACTGTCAACAAAGCATAATGTTTACGTAACAAAGACGACTCTGAAGAGAAACCAACATTACGAAGAAATTCTCAGATGGTTTCATTCTTGGGATGAATATTAAGTTTAGTTTACTTTAAATAACAAGATATCTGCTACATAGAGAGGAATTTAAGCAAGAAAAAAGTAAACAATAAAACCTTTTAATTAAATATCACCTTCCTTATACACAGCCAGAGTTACAAAGGAATAAGATGGATTGTACTGAGATGTAGATGGTCTTGTAGAATACATATATTTCTCAAATAGTACAGGGTGGCCCGTAAGTCCCTACCCATCCATATATCTTATGTATCCAGTGTATCTGTGTGCTGTTCCTCATTCTCGCTGCATAATATTATGCGACGTCATATGTTCTGTGGGACATTTTCCTCAGCATAGTAGGGATTATTGTTCCAAATGCCGCGGTAACAGCTGTCTTCAACTCATCATTAGTATTATAACGTTGTTTAGACAAAACATGTGGATGGGTAGGGACTTACAGGTCACTCTGTATATGTATTTATAACATGTTCTCGCACCTGGAAATGAAACGTTTAATTATCTTTATTTCTTTTTATAACCTATAGCATTCCAGTTTTATACACAAAAAACAAAGCTCTTAGATAATGGAATCAATGCTATAATAATTGTTATTTTATGATATTTTAACTTAATTTTTGAATTAAATTAAATAATTATTTTGAAGGTTTATTGTGACAATTACTTGTAGAAATAAGAGTTTTTAGCATTTTTCTGTGTCAGCAGTTAAAGTGCTCAAGAAATCTGATTCCGTAGTCTTTATCCTGAAATAATAACATACCTTTAAGTTGTCATATGGTAACTTTTCAATCATTGAAATATACATAAAATTTACAATTTATCGAAAACATGATTAACATTAAAAATTGAAAATTACTACATTGTGAAGCTATTTTATTGCCATTGTAATATGATATTACCACCACAGAATAAGTGTAAAATAGACAGTCAAATAAGTTAAATCTAGGATTGTTTCCATTAAAAAAATTCATATTTTTTTTCCTTAATACTCGGAGAAAAAGTTTATGAATGCAAAATAGTCTAGCTTAGTCTAATAAAGATACATACATATTCTTTTCCTATTTAAACAGGTAAGATGTGACTGAGAATTGTCAGTTAAAGTTTCATTTTTGAAAAGTGTATCTATATTTCGTTTTATTATCCAAGACAGAAAAAAGTCCAAATAACTGAAGACAAAAAATACACTACAATCAATCCTGTACTAAGTTACAAGATGAGGCGCTTGTAATAAACAAAGACACGTTGATATGATTGCAAATATTGAGAAGATAATCAAACAAACACGGTCCACAACCATCGCGGCGAACTTCCACTCTGCGACGATGTCATTGGCTTCTTCCTCTTCTTTCATTCTATTTGTTATAAAACGTAATTCCTTCAAAATAGAATTAAGTTCTCGTTGTGTGTGAATGCAACTCCGTGGCGTCTGCGTTTCGTCGGTGGAGGAGACATGTAGATATCCGCTGGTGCTGTTTTGGAGTCTGAAATCATCGTCAATATCTAGGACATTAGCAAGTAGGCTTCGCGAACACCTCTCTTTGATCTGAAGTTCCTTCATTTTGTTATTTAACTGACTTTTTGTCCGTTTCTCATATTTACCATGGCGCCTCATTCGAAGAATTTTTGGTAGCCAAACAAGAAATAATGTCTTTATCTGAAAAAAAAAAAGGAACCATAATAATAATGTCCATGTAAGCGATAGTTTAGCATATAAAACATATTTTAATTTTTCGTAGCATCAAATAGTTGTTTTTACTTTAACATTATGGCGATTCTGAGTTTTAAAACAGAAACATATAATAATTTAGGAATAACAAATGGTTGCTTGAAAGGTATAAAAGCATGTTTTATAAGTTTCCACTGTCTAATTGTGATGAAATTTTGATCTCGGTTTTCGTCTTCATCTATAATTAGCTGTTATGAGGTTGAGATACTCCCCATTACTCCTAAACCTAGTGAATAATTGTAGGACCTTAACATTACCTTCGACTATTGCAGGGTATTAAATAGTGTGTATGTGTGTTTCGTATAGCAAAACTACATCTAACTATCTGCTGTGTCCACCGATGGGAATCAAACCCTTGATTTTAGCGTTGTAAGTTCGAAGACTTACCGCTGTTTTATTGGGGATATTCAATAGTGTAACACATATGAAAAAGCGCTTCCCACAAAGGAATTTTACTCTTAATTTTCTTCAGTTAGCCCCTCGGCGGCACAGCAGGGTGTCTTCAGACTTAACAATTCTGGAAACCGGCTTTCGGTACCTGTGGTGGGCAGAGCTCAGATAGTTTTTTGTTGAGCTTTGTGCTTAATTACAAACAAACAAACCTTTAGTTAATATTACACTAACAAAATTATTTACTACATTCAATTGTGGTTAATATTAAATGCAACATATTTATTAATTTGAACGTACTGACAAGTTTCACTGAATACTTACTACTGAAAAAGCAACTCTGACACAGATTCTCAGATTATTCAGATAATAATGAAGCGTAAAATAAACTCAGAGAATGAAACATTTGTTAGCTCAGAACATACGTCACACGTTTTACGGATTATACTTAAATAAAAGAACTAATTGTTGTATATGAAATAAATAATAATTCTTTAATTCACCAATAGATAAAGTAAAACTACCTTTGACTTTGACTTGAAGTAAGGTATATCTTTTGTAAAGCATTTTACTCATAGGTAGGATAAAGGTTTTCAATACATTTTTACACCAAGTTTGGTTTAGTGATTTGTATTCTTTTACTTCTAAAGAAAACAGCTCGAGTTTTCTTTAACCGACCAACTAGCTACAAAAACCTGGTTTTAAAGCACAAGAGATCAAAACATACAAATCACTTCTGTATAAATATATTCTAGCTGGAGTGTTGTTCCTTTCCTTTTTGAACTCATGCTTTGACAAGTGATTGAAATACGTGAGAAGAAAACATTACAGCTCTGAGTAGATTGAGCCATCCATCGCTGCGGTTGTTTTCGAAAACACATTAAAATGTGGAGATCCATTATCCACAGGTATATAGTACTGAAAAGGAGCGGTAACGCATACTACAATGGACATTGTGATATAGAAATCTATTACTGAGATACCGAACTTTCACGTGAGAAGAATAAAAAATAATATTTAGGTAAAAATTACGTTTGAAATTCAATTTTAAGGTATCGCAACTGAATGACAAAGTTTTGCGAAGGAAAAGCTTGGTACATTTGGCAAAAAAAACAAAAAACTGTTTGATTAATTTCAAAATAATAGTATGAGAGACTTAGACAAACAAATTTGACTATGTGCAAAGTGCATTATTAGTGTCATTGCACTCTCTGGAAATTATAGCTATCCAGATTCATCTGCATGTGTACGGATGAATTTGTTTGTCCGACTGATTTTTAAAGTGTCAGAAGAATTGTATTTACTACAAGCATCCAGATTCATCTGTACGCATATGGATGGATTTATTGGTCCTAGTGTTTTTTTGAAGTGTGTCAAATGAATTGTATTTATTATAAGCATTTACATTCATCTGTACGTGTATGGATGGATTTGTTTGTTCTTCTAATTTTTATAGTGTTTCAGGTGAATTTTGTTATACGTATCCAGATATTTTTGTACATATGTGGATTTGATTATCCTTAAAGTGTGTCAGATCAATTCCATTAGGCTCTCTGGTGCTATGTAAAAATAGAACAACTTAAATAGTGGTAGAAAATGGCCGCGGATATAATTATGTGGTAAATAGTGATATAAATAAAAAAAAGTCTATCAAACTTCTTAAACAATTTGTTTAAAAGTTGGTTCTTGATGGCGAAAATTAGGTTTGCTTGTATGGCATAGTTTCGTAGCAGGAACTAAAAGCTACTAAAAGTCATTTGTTTTCTTTTGCATCACTAACTTAAGAAAATCACACATTCGAATAAGCTTGCTATTAAAAGCACAATGAGGAAACTAGTTTCACAATATTAGTGACTATATTCACGATGATATATAAGCACATGCTAAACCTATATAAATAGATGTTATGTCTTCCGTCCTAATACATTATGGAGGGATTTATGCATGAGTGATAGTTCTTTTCTCAAGACCTACATAAGGGAACCATCAGTGATAAAATATAGCCGTGAAGCGTGTAATTAAAGTTTATTAAAGATCGTTCTTAACATGTTATAAAAAAAAAAAAACAAAGAGCTGTCATTTACATGGATTATATAAGTTTGTAACCAAAATGTGATGTCGCTAATAATGAAATATATGTAACATATGTAAGTAATTTGTAGCTATTAAAACTAGTGCAAAAGTAAAGCACAACACATATAATAACACTTGTACTTTGCACACCTTTCTATTAAAATCTTAAAATTTATCAGTAGTGATTTAAAATAAAATTCTTAATAAACAAAGAGCACAACTGCTGTAGTATTCTGTTGGTACATTCTTTGGTTTAGACATGTCGTATTCAATCCTAGCATCACGTTGTTCAGGTGGCTTAAAGTCACACCTTTGTATTATTTTATAGGAATATTGTTGAAATACTAAATAACATGTTATATTTGTTCTATTGTTTCCTTTGTTTTTGAATTTCGTTCAAAGCTACACGAGGGCTAGTAGCTGTGCTAGCCGTCCCTAATTTTGCAGTCTATGACTAGAGAGAAGGCAGCTTGTCATCACCACCCACCGCTATCTCTTGGGCTACTCTTTTACCAACGAATAGTAGGATTGACCGTCACATTATAACGCCCCCACGGCTGAAAGGGTGAGCATGTTTGGTGCGACCGGGATCCGAACCCGTGACCCTCAGATTACGAGTCGAATGTCTTAACCCACCTGGCCATGTCTGGCCTTGTTTTCTGTGTTCATAAAATTTTTTTGATAGCAGTATCCATATATTAAATTAGGCCCTGCATGGCCAGGTAGGTTAAGGCATTCGACTCGTAATGTGAGGGTCGCGGGTTCGAATCCCCGTCACAATAAACATGCTCACCCTTTCAGCCGTGTGGGCGTTATAATGTGAAGTCAATCTCACTATTCGTTGCTAAAAGAGTAGCTCAAGAGTTGGTGGTGGGTGTTGATGACTAACTGCCTTCCCTCTAGTCTTACACTGCTAAATTAGGGATGGCTAGCGCAGATAGTCCATGTGGAGCTTTGCGCGAAATTCAGAAACAAACAAACTGTATATTAAATTATACACTAATGTCTCAGTTTCTCAAGAGGACAGTAAGCGCATGTGTTCATGTGACTTGATACCTTATAAATGTAATGGGTGTTGGTATAATAAGTCTAGAGAAAAGACGTTGAGTGGGATCAGTAGTATATAGCCAAGTACATAAATTTTAACATAAAAAATAAAAATATAGATTCGATTTTAAACTTAAATCGTTTTTTTAATTAAGCTATTTTACGTTATATCATCAACGTTTTTAACATAAATATAAATGGATACAGTAAGTTAAGAAATCAACAAATATTTTTTTCAGTTTTACTATTTACACATTTCATTTTGTACTTTAAGTAAATGGACAAACAATAATATTAGGTTATAATTCTGTTGCTAAGCGACATAGCATAAAGGTTTGGTTTGGAATTTTAATTTTTCGCAAAGCTACATGAGGGCCAGTTAAGCTAACCGTCCCTAATACAGCAGTGTAAGACTGGAGGGAAGGCAGCTAGTCATTACCTGCCACCACCAACTTTTGGGCTACTCTTTTGTTAACGGATAGTGGGATTGACGGTAACATTATAATGCTCCTACGACTGGAAAGGTGAGCATGTGTGGTGTGACAGCAATTCTAGCCCGCGACCCTCGGAATACGAGTAGAGCGCTCTAACCACTTGGCCATTACCGTTATTGGAACGTAGCGTTATGAAAACACATCGGCTTTTCTATATATTAGCAGTTCTTATTCTAACTGATTTGTACCAGTAATTATCCATTAAATACGCCAAAAATTCATTTGATGAATAGTCTTGATTTTGATTATCTCATAAAAAAAATTACCGACGTTTGATTGTCTTGCCTGCACTTCAATGCTCTTTTGTTGGTGAAATTTGATTTATAAATATATTTGAAATATATTTATTTCAGTCAGTTACGAAATTTGAAGTTATGGTATGCTATTGAGTGGGCATGGAAATACTTTTGCCGTCATTTTTGAAGGAATATATACTAGTAGTCAATAAATTTAATAATACTATTGTTACTCCTTCGATGAATGACTGACAAAATACAAGGTTGCCTTATATTGGTTCATACACACAAAATATTTTTTTCAGTAATATTGCCCTACTGATGTATTGTTTCGTAAACAGAGAGAAAATAGTACAGTATTATTGTGGGGTAATATTATTCTTCAGAGAGTTAACTGATAAGCAAGCTTGTAGTCATAGTTGCCAGAGAAAGTAGATTAATATGTGAATTGTGTCACATATGGTTTCGTGAGTCGGATCTAATTATCTGTTATTAATATTCAATAGTGCAATATCACCACATGAAAACTTATAACTAGAGAGAGTATTTCACAAGCCTTTTCAAGAGTGTGGGTCCCCAGTAGCACAGAAGCATGTCTGCGGACTTACAACGCTAGAAACTTGGTTTTAATACCCGTGGTGGGCAGAGAACGAGTAGCTCATTGTTAGCCTTGTGCTTATTTACAGACAATGAAACAATCCACAAGAGTTCGGTAGAATTAGATTGCTATGGTTTTAATCTTTAGATTATCTTTTCCACCAATACAATCTTTTATTATGAAGTGTTACTGGAAGTTTGTGTGCCTTCTTTTCCTTAAAATTATTGTCTGTTATTTGTTATGTACTTAATAATATCAAAAGATATATCTCGTTTCATCATAATTATTTCCTTTAGTGAGAATAACCATACGTTTCACCATACGAGTAAGAGAGTTACATTGCGTTGGGTTGAGATGTGCTTTTCGAACTTATTGTTGCTCTAACGAGCTTAACGAGCTTCTTTATGAGGTTTCTTACTTTTTTTATGGAAACCTCTTAATACTTTATTTTTAGAAATATTATTCTCTTTGATCTTATATCATTTAATAATATTATTATTGGACGATACTTCGTCAAACAAAAAAACAATGAAATAACTTCAAACTACAAGTGTGTTCGAGGGATGACTTTATACAATAGAATGGTCCAGTAATCGTGATTAACAATATATGTGTATTTATCTCAGAACGGCTGGTACGGGTATTAACACTTTTATCGATAAGGAGAGAACAACGTTTCGGTTTTCCTAGGTCATCTTCTGGTTTCTTCTTTCTTACTCTAAAGATGACCTAGAAAGGTCGAAACGTTGTTCTCTCTTTAACAATAAAAGTGTTAATACCCGTACCAGCCGTTCTGAGATACATTTTTTCAAATGGGTTTTTCGTCATTAAAACATATATGTATGTCCTAAATCAGTATCCAT
The DNA here is from genome assembly GCF_004210375.1 of Tachypleus tridentatus. NCBI lineage: Eukaryota > Metazoa > Arthropoda > Merostomata > Xiphosura > Limulidae > Tachypleus > Tachypleus tridentatus. The sequence continues at coordinate 96,151,226 of NC_134828.1, forward strand.
GATGTCATTACTCGTTTTTGAGATAACAAGCCTCTACAATAGTATATAAAAAAAGTGTTCACAAAAAGTGCAATTAACACTTTGCATATACAATGGTTTATGAGAGCTTTCTCAGAATGTATTGTGCAAGACGGACATCACCTTTCTTCCAAAGATGGAGTGGTATGGATTAATGGTTATTGTATACCGAACACGAATTCATTGTTTCACGTCTCACGTGCTGTTTTCGCAAAAATACGCCCCGCTATTTGGAGCAATGTGTAAGCTATAAGAAGGCCTGTTAAATTGTAATATATAGTAAGGTTGGAATATGACATAAGAGCTGTCGTGAGCTCATTTGACGAGCTGCCTTCCTTGTAGTTTATCAGTTAAACACGAGGAACGATTATGCACAGATACACTTTTATGTAGGTTATTTCTTATAGCAAAGCTACACAATGAATCGTCTGAGTTATGTTTTCGCAGGGAATCGCATCTGAGATTCTAGTGTTCTTAGCCCGTAAACTTACCGATGACCAACATGGAAACTTATGTTCTAAAACAAGAGCTATTTTACAGAAATTAATTACAAAAGAAGTTACGATGTCCAGCAAAGACACGTGGTAGATGGTGAAGTTCTGAAGGTGGCTTCGAACCTGGAACATCGCTTTTATAGAGTTCAATTACTTCTCAAACTATCATATAATATAATATACAGAAATAATGAGCTAAGTTGTTTTATAATTTTCCACTAGACTGTATATTTGTTTTTTGGTATTAAATATCCATTAGTTTTATGATATTACATTGTTCAATAAACTTATGATATATTGCAGTTATTGCCTATTTGATAATACTTTCATACTATTTTATAAAATTTTCTGGAAATTATGCGTTTATTTACAGCAAGTACAAATTTTTTATTTGTTTTGACATTGTAATTTTACCAATACAATTGTTCAAGTAGGTTTGATGTGAATTTTTTTGTTTTTCTTTTAAGATTTTTCTCGCGTTTTATATCAGATTTGTATGTTGGCACAGATTTTTAGGGTTTGCGTGGTTTTTACTTTTGATAAGTGTAAAGCTCTTGCAATCTTTCTAGAATTATTGTTGTAGTTAACTTTTATAAGTTATTTATTTTACGTATTCTTATCAACACACAGTTTTGTTTCTATTGCATTTTTTTGTATTTAGTTCTTCTGTTATCATTACACATTAGACGTTTTTGTGGTACTCACAGTGGCACAATGTTATGTCTTCGGATTTACAACGCTAAGAGCTAGATTTCGATATCTTTCGTGGGCATAGTACAAATATCCAATAGCGCAGTATTATGCTAAACTACAAACCGACATTTTTGAAGTTATGTCAAGCTGTTTCTGCTATTTTTTTTGTTTGTTTTTGAATTTCGCGCAAATTTACACGGGACTATCTGCGCTAACCGTTCCTAATTTACTACTGATTAGATGGAATGCAGCTAGTCATCAACATACACTGCCAACTCTCAGGCTACTCTTTTATCAACGAATAGTGGCATTGCCCGTAACATTATAACGCCCCTACGACTAAAAGGGCGAGCATGTTTTGGTGCGATGGGAATTAGGACCTGCAACCCTCAGATTACGTGTCGACCGCCCTTACCCAACTGGCTATGTCGGGCCCTTTTGTTTTTGTATAACAAGTATTTCTTAGGTTAAATGTGTTTGATATTTTTAGCAAACGTTTTATTGCTCTATATCTAATTATTTCATCGTATTATATTTTGTTTTAGTTTTTACTAAATTAATAATTTTACCAATTGTGCATTTCAATGATTGATGCAATAGACTGTAATTATCTTAATACTTTTTTGTTTCAACAAAATCGGACAGTTTATGTTTAATTAAGTGTTTGTATTTATTTCCCATTTTGATTTCACTTGTTTTTTTGTTTCGGTAAATTTAGGAAAATTTTGTAAAGTTTAAAGAACCGTTAAAAATTTAAAATAGAACCTTTTATTTGCAGTTTCTAAAGTTATAAGACTGAAACAGGTTGAATTAAGGAAGGAGTTTGTCTAAAGAGTTACTGTGCTTGCTTCATCAATCACGACCTGTTCACAGCTCAGTCACGACCTTTTCCTAGTCAGGAGGAATAATATTGCAACTAAAATACGTCACATAAAATTTCAATCTCCGATAGAGAATACAGAACTTAAACATTTCTTTCATCTGCACGGAAATTATAACATAAAGTCTTCAAACCATCCGGCAAATGTGTTAGAATATTAGACGACTTGTGTAAGCTCAGCTATTTTCATGGGTTAATCTTGCGTATAGAAGCACTTCTCGAAACATTAAGTGCTATACCCTTATATTAATAAAAAGCAAATTGTAAATATGCGTTAGTGCGAATACGCACATGCAACCATAAATATTCCCTTCACTACGTATGGAGGAAAAACATTTGAAAGGAAATTTAGCACATTATATTTATATATGACTCACAAATAACTTAGTGAGAAATGAAACTAGTAGTACGAAATAATAAAGTACATTCTGAAAAAACACACACAACTCTTAATATTCCAAATCCTACCTAGCATGCAATAACAAACAAGTGCATAACTATGCTTCCAGCAGACGATATGTGATATTTTAAATACAATGATTAATTTCGCATATTTTAGTAACGTTTGGCCAGTCTTCGTCATGAATAAATATTATTAGGAGATTAATAAATATTTTATTCTAAATTTACACAAAAACTGTGAAAATCATTACTATCTACTAATTAGACATATCATAATGGCAGCCATTTTATATACTATCTTCATGTAATTTTCGTAATTTGAACTGCAACGTCGTATGTAGAAATCCGATAAAGGATCAGTGACATACTTATTTTATTGATAGGATTTTTTTTCTGTAACCTATCTTTTCGCACTCTAATGTTTGAATGCAATTTTACTTGGAGCTAAAATTTATAAATTTTGAGCGTGAATATTAGAAGATGAAGAATTCATGTTAGATTTAATGAAAACGAAAAGTGAGAAGTTTACATTAATTCACATTTTCCTTTGAGTTTTTAATATTATGGTATTTGAAATGGCTTGCTGAAAAAAATAAGTGAATAGATTTAAACTGAACACAGTAGGCTGAAAAATCATTTAAAAGTGAAAACTAGTTTGTGAATCAAAGTAATATTCGGTCTGAGGAAGATCAAAATGAATGTGTTAAATCCATAAAAGATCCACATTTCGTGTGTGAACCACCCTGTTTCTCAGAAATCAACAAGTGCTTTTAACAAACAAAAATGTAAAAAGTAAACTTATAAAACTTACTAGTTTCTGCAAGTAAAATTCAACTTTCCGATCACTTTCTTTTCGACCAAAAAATTTCAGGCAGAACATTTTTTCGTTCATTTTACTACCGTCTGCTTGATGGTTGAAATTAAAATTTGTTGGTACCAAAGGATAGAAAGATGTACATCTGTTCTTTTCTTAACATAATAAGCATTAATAGCATAGTAGAAATACATGAAAGTACCAACACTCTAAATAAAGACGCTGTTTTCAATATTCTATCAATATGAAATTAGATGGGGGTCCAACCCTCTTCATATTTTTTCATATCATCCAATATCATTATGTGAATTTGTGCTTGTATTAGTAGTTGGTTTATCCAAAATTAGATATAAAATCAGAGGAAGAGCCCAACCCCTCTAACTTCGTGACCTTTTTCATGCCATCCTGTATCACTGTGTCAAGTTGGATATTGATTGATCAGGAAATGTGGAAACATATAAGGAACAGATACACATACGTTGACGTTTGTGTATATAGAAAATGAGGGCTCAACCCCACCTCTTCATGATCTTTCTTACGTTATTTTATATCACTGTGTCAAGTTTGAAACAGACACAGATGGCCTAGTTGCTTTGCGCCATAAAACGCCAAACCAACCAACCAAGTTTGAAACAGATTGATCAAGAAATGTAGAAATGTATAAGGAACAGATGGCCGGAGGGTGTGAGAAAATAGACACAAACTTAGCTCTATATATTAAATAATATTGTAAATAAGAAAAATACAATAATTTTGTTTTAATTATATAATACAATTCAAAGCTCCAATATTTTTATAAATCATCCAACTTTATTAATATACATTTTTACATTGAAATGTTGTTTATAATATCAATTGAAGTTTTATTATATTCACACTTTTTTCAGTTTTAAATTGGTTTCCAACTTTTATTTACTTCATAAAGTTATAGTGCTCCTGTAGCACATAGGTAAGTCTGAGGGCTTATAACGCTAAAAACTGTTTCATTACACAGGAGAGATGGGCACAGACAGCTTTGTGCTTAACGGTAAAAAACAAGCTCAATTTAACAATATTTCATCGCTCTCACAGTGGGACAGCAACAAATTTATGAATTTAAAACACTACGAGCCGGCGTTCGATTCTGCGTAGTGGATACATCATGTAGTCAAATGTACCGTTGTTCTAAAGCAAACAAACATTTTAACCAAAAACGCATGCTTTCTCTGTTAATTTGAAACTAATGTTTCTTATTCATTTAACACGATGACAATCCCAATGAATGACGAAAATTAACGTAAATGAATATAGGTGCAATATATTAATGTTGTAAATATTTAATTTTTAAAATATCCAATTTTATTTCAGTTCTTAAGATTATGTAAAATGCAAACATAAGTACACAATCATGTAAGTGACATAAATTGTCAGAGCAAAGAGAGTGCAAGAAATAACATGCTCTCGCAAAACATAAATGGCACTACAGACAGAGCTCCAAAATAATCGAAAAGGTAATTCCTATATAAGTATGTACAAAAAGTGTTAAATCTATTAAAGAAAATAGAAATACTTACATAAGCTGGCATTTCGTGAGTATCTTGACTTCTGTGATGGTAATTGAGTACAACCACGGTCATGACGACAGAGAATGCTACCATGATCATGATACAAGCAAAATACGTTCCTAGACGAGGATGTAAAAAGGTATGTTACATAACACAATGAAAAAACATGAATTGATACAACCTACTAATAAGTAAATAGCCACTACTGAGGATAAAATCGCCTATCTACATGATTTCATGTACAGTAATAATCGTATTTTCAGAAGGTCGAATAGCGTGATGATGTGAGGAATTTTCAGATTTCTTGCAGTACCCTTGTTTTAAAAGAACAAAATGGCAGTTTATTTTCAGTCACGTAGGGAAGTAACTGTTTATTCTAACTCGGATGTCCGACAAGAACAGAACAGATTTTATGAGCTATGGGAATAAATGTTGAGAATTTTCCGTATGTCAAAATGGCTGCTACTTGCAGATCAGATGCAAGTGTGCCACGACACACCATTAGAAGGTACCTTTATAGGACAAGGAAGAGCAACTGGATGAAAATCATTCATTTTCCAGGCAGTATTGTCCGTCAACAGCAATGAACACCCATAGATAATATCGTATTCGTCTCCCTTTGGCAACATTGTAATTGTTTTCAATGAATCTAGATCTACAAATCTATCGGAAAGCGAACGCAACTGAGTTAGGCGATTATGAACTCAGAAAATTTCGGAGAACTATTGTAAGTCAGACAAAATGTGTTGATATATTTGGTATTGTAATGATGCTACTTTAGTGGCTGGCCAATCATAACTGGTGATTTTGGTAGGAAGGGTCATTATTAATGTATACCTTTTATCTCTACGTCTGTAATAATCTTCACACACAAGACAGTATTTTCATGGAAGACTACATTTTTGCCCATTCAATTCGAGCCACAAAACAAAGATTAGAAGGCCGAAGCATTGCCAACTTCCTGACATGAACCATATCGAGTATGTGCATTGCGAAATAGCCAACTTCTAGAGATACAACTATGTTTTTATCCAGGAGTGGGGAGCAATTCCACAGACTCATATTTCAGATCTCAAAAGTATGAGAAAAGATCGTATTTTTGCTTCATGTGTATTGTAAATGACAGATACTAAAAACAATTATGGTGGTTTCATACCTGTGTTTGGTTATTTAGTAAAACGGCATTCTTTCTAGTGTGTAATGGCATGCAGTGGTGATTAAGATGATAAAATTGCAAATTTCAAAGTTCAAATGCTGTCATTTAACGTGCTCGCCCTTTCAGTTTTAGGACCATTACAATGTGAAGGTTAATCATACTTTTCGTTTATAAAAGAGTGGCCCAGGAGTTGGTAGTGGGTGGTGTTGACTAGGTGCTTTCGCTCTATTCTATCTGTACTAAATTAGAAACAGTAGCGTTGCTCGAAATTCAAAAAAAAAAATCCTTTGTAGAATAGGTGATATATTAATAGCCGTAAACAAACAAAATAATGATAAACTATTCTTGTTTTAGCCTAAATATTGATAACACAGGCGTGCGATGGTTGTATTGTCTTAGGATTTGTAAATATTCTATATAGAATTCTTGTACGCTGAATCTGAAAATTATATCAATTTTTTTCCAACACGGACATAGTTTTCAAAAAACATCGTACGTACTTTTACATAAGTGAATAATTTTCGCTTACAATTTGTTATGCTTAAAATACTGACAACCACTAGCCATAGATTTTTTCTAGACCAACAGTGATATGAGTCTTATCAAGAAAACACCGCTATAATGCAAACTGTTAACAGACTGCATGATTTGTCATTACGGGACAGTATTTTTTGTGTGTGCACTTTGATATTATTGTTTTATTTTCAGTATTATTTAACAGTCGCTATGGCGATAAGTGGTTGTGTAAATGACTCAAATATATTCTGTTATAGTTGCCGAAAAGAAACAAATACAAAACATTAAAGAATTCGTCAAAAAAGCAGATTACACGCACTTTGGAATAAAACTTGAAGACAGACAAATCATGAGCTCAGAACAAATTTTTCACCTGTTGTCGAAGAGTTGAGGCAATCGACTACAAATAATAAAAAGTCCAGCTTTTCGAAGTTCTAATGGTCTAGGCTCACGTCAGACACTCGAAATAAAAATAAAATTCTTATTTGAACCTTCAATCTGCTGTAAGACCTGTTGTTCATGGACCTCATGTACTTATTGCACCAGAAACTCTTGATATAGTTTCATCTGATTCCAAATTTGATGTCAATAGAAAAAATGAATGAAAGGGATCGTTTTCAACCTGAAACGTCTAGTAGCGAACCATAACTTTTAACACAAGATGAACTTAATGATTTGGTGTGATATTTGGATCTTACAAACGATTTTTTTCAAAGATTTTGGAGTCCAGGCTTCGATCTAAGAAATTATTTTCTACAGAGATGTTATTTTGTTGGTATAGAAATCGTGAGAATGTTTATACTATATATTTTTTTGGAATATGGCTCACTGGTTTATTGCAGCAATATTACGTAATTAATACAAATGCTAGAAGCTGCAGTCTGTGAATCAAATGAATGGAGACTGTTTATTGATTTTTTCAAAAGATGTCTACAAGGTGTTTCTTTTACAATGATAACATACCGGCATCTGTTCCTATTGCTCATTCAGTTCACTTGAAGAAAACATACGAAAAATCTCCAATTTTTTAAATAAAGTCAAATACAAAGAACATGGCTGCTACCTTTGTGAAGACTTAAAAGTTCATTGTATGTTGATGGGTGTACATTCTTGTTATAAAACGTTTCTGTGTTATTTTTTTTGTAAGTGCACAGCAGAGCACGAAATCATCACAGAATAAAGAAACAATGGCCACTCGGAGACAGCCTGGTACCAGGATCAAAAAACACTGAACGTGAAAGTTTGGTTAACACAGACAAAGTCCTATAGCTTGCACCTCACATAAAACTGGGCCATATGAATCAGTTTGTAAAAGTCTTAAACAAAAATGGTGACAGCTTCATGTATTTATGTGGGCAATTCCTAGCTCTTTCAGAAAGGAAACTTAAAAAAAAGGAATATTTGTTCGACCTTAGATTAGGAAATTGACTTCGGATGAACAGGTCCACAGGACAATGAGGAAAATTGAAAACAAAGAAGCGTGAATTGTTTTTAAAGATGTTATTGTGAAATGTTTGGGAAACAACACAATGAAATATGGTTAATAACATGCTCGATAAGTTAGGTTGTAATATAAACTTGAAAGTTTATTTTTCAGACTCAAATATTGACTATTTCTCTGAAAACCTCAGTGTTACTAGCGAAAACACAGGGGGAAAAGTTTTATCAAGACATCAGGAGAAATAAAGAGAATGTATCACAGAAAATTAAACATCATAATGATGGGTGATTACTGCTGTTCATGGAAACGAGATAATACAGACGCAATACTTAAAAAAAAGACCACACACACAGATTTAAGACTGAAAAGACGTAGATTTCACAAAAAAACAGGATGAATGAGGATGTATATTCCTTTGACATCAGTGTTCTTCCCTTTTATTCAGTTTATTTGTACTTTTGTTAACAAACATCATAATAAAAGTGCTCATTGTGATAAACGAAATGATAACTGACCTAAGTTAGTTTTCTTCCCGATTCTAAGGAATTTTTATGTGATAGAAAAAAAAATATTTGAAATTTGCGTAGCGGAATTATAGAAAATCCGCTATTAAAATTAAAACAACCTTCAGAAGCTTAAATTTGCAGGCCAATGTAATTTTTATAATTACTCATATGTTATTAAACATTTTTTTCTATTTACAAAACATTTCATATTTAGTCCACAACGAATGTTTTGGTGTTCCTTTGTACATGAATATTAATCTAGAACATTTTCCTTCTTTTTCCTTTTATTGTTCAATTTGATAACAAAAATGTTCCTGTATTCACTTTCACAGCATTATTTAACTACCAAGTGTATCTAACTAAATATATCTTAAGCTCACCGATAATGGATACTGCATCTGAGGTTGGTGGCATAGTTTCAGCGAGTTGAAGAAGAAATACCATAAGAGACAAGAGGATTGTTACCCCTGAAATAAAAACATAAAATTCAGTTTAAATGAATATGGCCCATTGTTTTACTCAGGATAAGAAAACTATTGTTAAGATGTAAATTACTGGAATTCTGGTGGGTCAGCGATAAGTCTTCGTATGAATTTAAGCTCTAAAATCTGGGGTTTGATTCCCCGTGATGGAAACAACAGTAAACCCAATGTGGCTTTTCTCTAAAACAACAGTTATTTTCCCCAGTGGCACAGTCGTATGTCTGACGACTTATACTGCTAAAAAGCAGGTTTCGAAACCCGTGGTACGCAAAGCATATATACCCTTTATGTAGCTTTGTGTTTAAATACAAAGAAAATAAATTATTATTTATAACGCCGGTCATCGATAGTCTTCTTTACAAGCATAAATCAAAACTAGCGTTAAAAACGATAGTTCAAAATGATGTATCCATGAATTGATAAATTGTGAAGACATTGGATAAATATATTTCACATATATTCGAATTACAGAATGAAATTTCTTTACGTTATGATGAAACTACTGTAAATATCTTCTCATCACCAAGCATATATATATGTATAACGCCATTTTTTAAAGCACAAGTGAATGAAATTTCCTATGAAGGTCAATATGTAAATTACCTCACATAGCTTGTCTTACCTACGTTACTTTTACAAATAAACCTAAGTCTTATCATTTTTTCTTGGTCTTTCTGTTTACTTAAATGTTTACATGTTTTTGCTATAATTTGCTAAGTAAACTGGAATTAGTAAGAGTTTCTAATTAATTCTAAGCAAAATGTATATATCGGAAGTAACACGTAAATTAACGAAAATTTTTAACCAGAAAAACACATTGAATTTGTTTGTTTGTAATTAAGCACAAATCTACACAATGGGCTATCTATGTTCTGCCCACCACGGGTAACGAAATCCGGATTGTAGCGTTGTAAATCCTCAGACATACCACTCTGCTGCTTGGGGACGAACACACTGAAATGGATCAATGCAAAATAAAATAAAACAAGTATTGATTAAAATGTATTCAGTAATCTGCGTTCACTGTAACTATTATGGATTTGTTTCAGTTTAATCACACCTCAAATTGCACATATACGTTATGTAGAATCCTGATTTATTTTTGATATTTTGTTATTATATTTCTAAAAGATAAACATTCCTTTATTAGCTTTTTATATCTCACCTACTTTACACTGTGTCATATTGCAAATAATTATACAATAATAAAAAAATTAGCTTTATAACTTTGTTGTGTGCAGGACTGTATAATTTTAATTACATCATAATTTACAACATTGCCTAAGGTGTGTCTTAATGGATACTATAAGTAGACTGTACTATCATACACATTCAACATCAGTTTTTTGTTCTAATTATAATAGAATTACAATCACCTCAATCGGCAAATAATTAGGAAGGGTTCCCTACAAAGAAAAATAGCAAAAAAGTACTTTACTTTTAGGGCAACACAATATGTAATCTGTTTTTCAATAAAATTATATTAAAATTCTTTGTTACTATATCTTTGTACAACAGGACATAATATAACAAAAATAAGTGATCAAAATCCATCATTTTGGATTGAAGTTTTGAGGATACGCTTGTCGCTGAAGGTACATCAATAACTTTCTCTTTTGAATTATTCAAACGTTTTAAAATGATATACTATCGAAGATTGTTTGGAACGATCAGTGTAGTGTCGTTAGGGGTTGTATAACAGCTTTACAGTTGTAAAAGAGCTGCCTCACCACACTTAACTTGCCTTCAATTTATGTGTAAAAGTGTAATTTGACCAATTTGGACGAAACTTTTCCTTACAAGTTTTTACCTAGCGTGAGCTTTTCTCCGGAGTCAGGGGGCAGCGTGAACCCTAGAAGAGCCATCGATGATATGAGCACGCAGGGAACGATTAGGTTGAACCCGTAATAAAGTGTTCGACGACGAATGTGGATGACAAAGGTAATGTCAACGTATGGATCTGGACAACAAGCATAATATATAACGTTTCTTTTGGCAGGAACCTCTGAAATGTATACACATACAGAAAACAAAAACAAGATTAGAGAACGAACAAGAGTGAATGAACGCAGAAAACGAAAACAGCTTAAACTGAACATAACAAAAGGCTGGAAAAAAGAAAGTAAGTAAGAGATAGAAAATAGAACAAAGATCCAGCGAAATTAAAGAAAAAACTATCGACGGGCATAAGATGGACGTTTTATTTATAATATTACATCCAATGGGATTTTTTCTATAATTAAATATTCTATCTTTTTATGTTCGCTAGAAAATATGGAGTATATATGTACTTAAGACTTACAAGAAATAAAATAACGATATTTATAGAAGTAGGTGAACATAAAATCAAAACACAGTTATATAAAAGGACAATTACATAAATCTGATAGAAAATGGTTACAGAATATCTTATTTGCATATTCATATTAGAATGATAATATTATAGTGTTATTAAAGCTTAATTGGAGTGCCAAATACAAAGAGAAATATACCAAATCACAATATCAAGAGATTAAATCAGATTCAGTAAACACTTCTTGCAGATTACTTCAAATACTAATTCTAGAAGAGATAGCAAATACGTTAGATTTTACACTACACGTCCTACCTGGAGTCATAGACTAATGATAAACACGCAGTTTTGCTGAAATATAAATATACTGAAGTTTACCTGGATGCAGCACAAAAACAATGTGTCTTAGTGTTTTCCGTCTGGAAGGTGTATTAAAAGTTCTGAGCAATCAGAGCGTAAAATGTTATTACAACGTACATCAAAATATTAGTTTCCACTTGGTGC